>NC_036460.1:1306555-1489055 GCF_002775205.1 Xiphophorus maculatus
CTTCAGCTGCAACCAAAGTCAACATTAAGCATGTCCTGATCTCACACACACATCTACACACACACGTCTGGTCAACTCTCTGCTGCTCTCTAGTGGGCAAAGCAAGTCACTGCAACCCGAACCAGTTTTCATCTGCACATCAGAAAATTCAGGACAATTAAACACCATGAAAGTAATTTTACGGCTTCAGCTCCATATAAATAAAGTCATCACCATGGTAACCATCTGCTGCTGTCGTCTCAGAGGCTGCAGGTAGATCTGGAGCGGTCGGCGTCCATCAACAGGAGTCTAGGCTCCCGGGTGGCTCAGTGCAGCCTGAACGGACTGGCAGACTTCCTGTACAGGTACGCCGACTTGCTGCTGAGCTTTGGATCCTCTTCCTGCTGCAGAACCAAAATGCGACTGGACTTAAGGTCCGGTTCTGACTGCTGGACGTTCTTCTCCTCAGAGATTTTTTAAAATTTATCTTAATAACCCTCGTTCTTCTTGGTTCTTGAGGTCAAGTTTAAAACTTTGTTTGATCTGAAACATTTAAGTAAGATGAAAAAAGCAGAAGAAATCTGTAGGAGGGTGAATACTTTTCTCTCCTTTAAACCATTTAAAGTTCTAAATAACAATGAAAGTTCTGGAAGCCAGTGAATTTGTGGTGCTCCATTTTTTGTTACTCTGGATGTTGTAGAGTTCAGTCCTAAAGATGTGGAGCAACAGGGTGAAAATGTCGCTCTGTCCCCTCAGCTTCCAGCGTAAAGTGGAGATGTTCCACGAAGGGATGCAGAGCGGCATGTTTGGAGACGATGACGACGGATACGTGTCCAAAACCATCGCCATGGTCAACTGCTGCCCTCCTTTCCGGTACGCACCAATCCCACTTGGTGCATACAATGTAAATATCTGTTTAAAAAACTGTGCTTCCCATACAAGCACAGTTTAAATGAGGAGACGTTTAAACTGTATGTCTGATTGCTACAGGTTTTTATCACCAGGATGGTTTATTTTTCTGTCTTTCCTTGAAGAATGTTATGCTAATGTTTCCTATTTTCTGTACGATGTTTATGGTTGGAAATAATTTGGTAATATTATGAATGAAATATTAAATGACATTGTTCCACAATATTGGGCATGTTTTGGAAATACTGATTCAGGGCCATAAATTAGGAGTTAATGGGGCCCCAGAGGCCTCAGTTTGGTGTTGAAATGATTCAACTTCAGTTTTCTCCAGTGTTTTGCTCCCTGACCACCAGCATCGTTTATTACTGTAATATATTTAATTGTTTGCTTTGTTCCACTTAAGAGAAATACTGGGACTAATAAATCCAGTTTGTGTAATTCTGCATAAAAGTTTCCTGAAACCATGAACTGGCAGGAAACAGAAAACTGAATGTGACTCCACAATGTCTATTTGTTCTGAATTGTATTTTTGACATAATTTCTGTCTTCACCACATACAGGGAAAAGTGAGTCCCTATAAACACCCCAAAAGTCACAGTGGTGTCATGAACCATGAATACCTGTATGCGTGTGTGTACACACACACTGAACACACACATACTGCACTGTGTGTGTGCGTTTGTTTGTAATACCTTGTGGGGACCATGCTTCGGGAAACGCTGTTTTCGGGGATCAGATTTAGGAATAAGGTGTGAATTGAGCTTTGGTTGAGTTTAGGGTTTAGGTGTAAGAAGTCAATAGAGTTTAGGTTAATGGTCTAGGTTAGGCCATAGAAATTAACGGAAGTCGATGTAAACTCCTTGTGATGATCGAAAGATGTAACGTGTGTGTGTGTGTGTGTGTGTGTGTGCAGAGGCTTCGTACAGCGCTGTGCACAGTGTGACCCGTCAGTCAGTGAGGACTCTCTGCGGCGAGCCAACAAGTCTCTGGACCACATCGTCCAGCAGGGTGTCAGGGTTCTGTCCGAGCGACTCTACCTGCACATCAGGGTACCACACACACACACACACACACACACACACACACACACACACACACACACACACACACACACACACACACACACACACACACACACACACAGTCTAAGAGACTACATCTCAGATGCATTAAAGGTATTAATATCTGGTATCAATATTTACAGAGAAACTCAGAAATCACAGCTCCGTTTAGAACTGATGTTTTATTTCTCTTATTTATTTTGGTTTATTTTACGTCTCTGACTTCCTGCCTGTTCTGTTGGTAATGAAACTCCTCCGCCTTCAGCAGCTCCACCCTTCCAGCCCTCCAGCCCTCCAGCTTCACATTCGTCATTCCAATAATAGAAGAGCTGATTTTGTTGCTTAGCCCTTTAGCATTTTAAAACATCTAGCACTCTTAGCTTCTAAATTACTTTTTCCAGAGAAATTATAGAAAGCTAATTTTCTTGGTCTTCATGAAAAACTTTAAATTGCATAAAGTTCAACATCTGCGTTGAAATTCTGGTTATCATTTGCTAAGAGTTCTTCAAGTAGTTTACATTCATGCTTTTATTATGAAGTCTGTTTACGCAGCAGTTCCATTTCCTCTCCTCACCTTCTGTTTTTATGAAACTCTATTAAGCACATGTCAAGAATGCAACAAACGAACAAATGAGGTTTATAGAAAAAAATCAACTCTTACATGAAAAACAATCAGGGGAAACAAACACATGGAAAAATCCAAATGTATTTGAATTATTTTGAGAGCCTTTATGTTGAGACTCCCCATGTTCTCAACCCGTAATGATGTTTATTCTGTACCCAGAATGCATCGCTGCAGTTCAACAGTAAGTAGTTTAAAATTTGCTGCTTTCTGGTAAATTAGGCTAAATTAGCAACAGTTAGCAAAACTCATTAATTGTAAAACTGAAACCCTGGGTGAAAGGGTTGACTTCCTGAAACACAAAGCAGACAGGAAGAAGAGTAAAGGTTAAATTTGGCTCTATTGAAGGAGAAATGTTTCAACATGGCTGAAATTAGTGCTTTTTGTAGCATTAGCTTCTTATAGCTATGTTAGCACAGTGCTTTTTATGATCAGACTTATTGAAACAAACTTATTAGTTTGCTGTGTTTTCATTGGAGTGTTATCCAGAGCCGATCCTCTCAGCGGCTAAATATCTGAAGTGATGATGATGATGATTTTAATGTTGTTGATGATGATGATGATGATTTTAATGATGATGATGATGATGATGATTTTAATGATGATGATGATGATGATGATTTTAATGATGATGATGACGGCTGTATTTTTGCAGCTGTTCTTTGAGCGCCTGGTGAAGAGGAAGTGGCTGACCAACGCGGAGCCGTACGATCAGATCGAAGCCGCCATCAAGGAGGATTTTAAGAAATATCGCAGGATGGACAATCCTCCCTATGAGGTAGCATGGTTGCTATGGTTATGGGTTTTTCATTGTATTTTAGTTTTATTTTGTTGTGACTTTTTGTTTGTTTAATCCAGTTAGTTTGAATTAGTTTTTAGAGTGTATTTGCTAGTTTTATCAGTTGCTATTAGTTAAATGTTGTTTAGTTTTTGTGTTTAGAACGTAGTTTTAGTTTTTTCATAATTTGGTTAATTTTTAAGTGCAGAATTCAAAAAGGTAATTTGGGTAAATAACAGAAAAAACATTTTCAAAGTATTTATCCAGTTATTGTTGAACAACCATCTGACTGGAGTTTTTGCCGTTGCCATTTTGTGTGCTAGCATAGCATAGCATAGCATAGCATAGCATAGCCACCAGAAGGAGTACGGAGCGCCGTAATTTACCGACACCCGACGTAAACCACCTGTGTGGGAAACAATTTTATTTCACATCAATTCAAAAGGCTGAAGAATAGATTCATAAACACAGAAACTATGGATATTATATCTATAATGACAATATGTTTTAGTTGCTATAAACACACAGCATTTATAAAACTAATTAAAAGTTAGTTATTTTTATAAGCTGACCTTTAGTTTATTCTGTGCCCAGAATAATCATCATCAGCTGCACCTGTTATCGTTTTCTCCCATTAATTAGTTTTTATTCATTTCTGTGGCTTTCAAAATTTCAGTTTTTGTTGCTTTGTTTGTTTTATTTAACTGTAATAACTTTGGTATGAGAGCGCCTCCTGCAGGCTGGAGCTGCTGCATTCAGCTACGCTGTTTGTCCCTCAGCTGCTGGTGGCTGAAGTCCACCGGCGGGTGGTGATGGAGTACCTCCGCTCCGTCATGAGGGGCCGGATCATCTGCACCTCCATGAAGATGAGGAAGAGGATGGCCGGCCGGCTCCGAGACGAAGGGAGGCAGATCAAAGCGCTCTTCAAAGACCTGGTGAGTCCAGAATTAAGATCTGAGCATCTTCTGGTCTTTGAAACCTGACGTAGCTACACCCAGGAGAGAAAGCAGGGTTGCCAGATCTGACCATTTCCAGCTCAACAACATAAAGTCCAAAACCCAAACCTCAACATTCAGCTTAGCTCCAGAAAGTCATTTCAGTACCGTATATTTAAAACCTTATGTCCCGTCGACTGCGTTCAGACTTGTGATGATAATTCACATTTCTGGTTTATTATATTCTGACCAGAACCAGATGACATTGGGACTCCAACCGACTCTTTACACTCAATGAGAGTTGAACGTTTTGTGGCAACATTACCTTTTACATCATGATGTTGGGATTTCTGTTTTACATTATTACCACATAGTGACATGTGACAAATCACTGATGATGTCACATTTGGCAGGTTCTAGAAATTTCAAAATAAACTAAATAATAAGTGCAGCAACGCAGCATTTTATTAAAAATTTGTGCATTTCTGCCACATGACCAAAATTTTTAAAGAATTTTTCTCTAAAACTTTTCTAAAAACCCAACAAATGTTGTGAAAAGCAGCTCAAATTTAAATATCCCACCCAAAGCAACCCAATCTGGCAGCGCTGAAACAAACTAGCCGTCTCCCTGAACTGTGGCGCCCTCTGGTGGATCAAAACAGTGAGAAACGTCAGCTTCTTTTATGGACCATTCCAATCACGTCTCAGAACTCAAAAGAACCTGAGCAGGAAGTGTCCAGATGAGTGTGTCAGTGTGCGGTCTGTGTGTGTCTCAGGAGTCTCCGTCCAGCTGGTTGGACGGCGCGCTGTCCCACATCTCAGAGCTCATCCAGCTGGAGGACGTCCCGTCCATCCAGATGGAGGTGGGAGTCCTGGTCAGAGAGTTTCCAGACGTCAGGTACATGAACCGTTCCTCCAGCCGAGGCTTTCAGTCGAGACTAGACCAGCTGCCAGTTATTTTACATGCAGTTGTTCACTACAGCAACAATTAGGAATACAGAAGCAACCAAGACATGAAAATGACTCCATGTTCAGCCTGTTACCTCCGTTCTGCTTCCAAAGTGATTTATTTTGAACTGCAGTTAAAATCTGCTGATGTAAAATAATATTTAATTTAATGTGAAAAGGTTCTGCAGATCAGCTCCTCCCAACGAATCTTCCTCAGGGAAACAAAACCTGTCAGGATTTTCTGGCTCAGTTGCCTCTGAACAGTCAGAAGGTTTCTGTGTTTTCAGGTTTTAGCATCACATAATAACATGGAGAATAATTCTGATTTCCATTCAAATCTGTTCTGAGCCTTGATTTTCCATCAGCAGCTAAAGAGAAGCTCACTGAATCACTCAGTTCCTCCAGTTTTTAAACTTCTGAGAAATGTTCCCTGATTTCAAACTTTGACTGATGTGGAACTCGGGTCCCAGATCAACATCAAGGAAGTTACCAATTAATTAACTCTTTTTTCCTCTATATCTACATTTTCCAGGGTTTTAAACCTGCAGTAACTTTTCTAAAAAATATTTTCTACATATCTGTTGAAACTGTCGGCATGTCGTGACAGTTTGTTATGAGACAGATAATTTGTGAAAAGATCGGCCTCCTCTGTGTTCTCCCAGTTCTAATTAGAAACAACCAATCAGAGGCAGGAGGCAGGCTTTAGCGCTGCCAATCACCCTCTGTGTGGTGTCACTCATCCCCTGCATATTTTTCTTTCTCTCTGCTACGCTTAGCTAGTTAGCATGATGGTAGATAAATGGTTTCTCTGGAATGGTGAATTGTTTCTCCATCATTAGCACATTTAAGTACATGAGGTTGATTAACAGCGCTAAGCCCCTCCTCCTGGCTCTGATTGGTTGTTTTGGTTCATTTTGCCAAACGGCAGCAGCAGGACTTCCATGTTTCACAGATTATCTGTCTCATGTTAAACTGTCACAACATAGTGACAGTTTTAGTAAATATGTAAAAAAACATTTTCTCTATTAAAGTTATAGAGAGACATTGTAATTTTTTTAATGAGAAAAAAAATAACACAATATTGTTTGCAAATATTTCTAAAGTTGAGCCAAAAATCTGTGATTTTGGTTGCTAAAAATCCCAGATGTGAGACAGAGGAGGTGCTGCTTGTCTCTGTTTGGGTTTTTACCAGGAAGCGTCGGCGGTTCTGGTGTCAGAAGAATCTTTCTGCTGTTTGATTCTCCTCTCTTCGCTCCGCCTTCAGGAAGAAGCACGTGTCGGCCATCTTGAACATCCGCGGGATGACCCGGCAGGCGGAGCGCCAGGAGATCCTGAACATCGTCAAAGACATCGAGAGCGACGGCGGACCGGGTCCGCTGTCCCGGGACCGGGCCCTGTTCGCCGAGGTTCCGGTCACCTCCGAGGTCCATTGCCTGAACGTGGGCCTGAGCCGGATCGCCCTGACCGCCTCGTCCTGCGTCAGCGCGCTCAGACCGCGCCGCCGTAAAACCAGAACCGCCACGCAGGAGAACCCGGACGATGCTCTGTAACCGGGCTCAGAACCAGCAGAACTCTCTCACTTTTATTATCAACTCCAATCTGCTGGTCCAGATGGTCAGAACCGGATCTGGAGTTAATGCTGCTTCTGGACCCCGGTCCTGTTCTGGTTCTGACTGAAATGGAAACGGACGTTTTGTTTCCCAAAGCCTCCGAGGTTCTGACCCAGACCGGACCAGATCGGACCTCCTTCAGGATCAGAACTAACCCGACCTGGTTAACGATGAAAACCAGAGGCTGGTTCTGGTTTGAACTGGAAACCAGAATCAGTGCTAGTAGAACCAGTTGGACCCATTGGTCCTCCTGCAGAACCTCTGAAAAAGAAGCACTTTATCTGGAACCAGAACCAGGAGAACGGATCTCTGTGGTACCAGTCCGGCTAAGATGGACTCAGAATCTGGAATCTGGGATTTGGACGGGCGGATTCAGGATTTACAAAGTACAAAGATAAAAACTGAAAGTGCTGAGTCAGCAGACTGCGGATCGGGTCGGTGTTGGAGAACCCGGTGCTGGACCAGTCAGATAAAATCACAGGGGTTTCACCAGAACTGCGAGATCCAAACAGGAATTCCTGTTTGGATCCGGTTCGATTCCAACAGGAAGTGACGGAGTTTTAGCGCCAGACTAAAAAAAACATTTAGTTACGACAATAAAGTTTCTTCAGATTATTACAACGTTAATGTTCTTCGGTTTTATCCTCATAATTTATGTTTTTTCTTAGCCTGGTCGCAGTAATCCGTCATTTTAGAAAACTATTGAGTAGATTTTTTTTTCCTCAATTTTATCTCCTTTAGTTCCGACCCCTGACCTCTGACCCCTGACCCCAACACCCAAACATCATCTCCAAAATGTCTTTTAGTCAAATATTAATGAAAAAAATCAACGATGCAGCTAACAAGCAGTAGTGGGCACATTTCCGCTAATGTGCTAATAGCGGAGCTAATTTTTGGCACTTTTGCTAGCTTGGACACGTTTAGCTTTCCCTTAATCACATTTTCCAGATCAATTCTAAAGAGCTAATTTTTTGATTTAGAAACATTCAGTTGAATAATTTCAACATCTGTGTGGAAGTTTTGGTTATCAAATTCTTCAGCAGTTAGGTGAAGATATTCATGCTTTTATTTTGAAGTCTGTTTACACGAACAAAATAAAACATGGATATAAAAACATGTTTTAGAACAAGTATGTAAATTATAATGTTGGTGTTTGTAGCCTTTCAAGGGAAGATATTTGAATTGAAATTAGCACTTTGGTATTAGCTCATGCTAAGTAATATGTTAGCACAGCGCATTAGCTTCTGCTAAGTACTGTGTTGGTGAAACGATTCAGCAGAACTGCTGATTATTATTAGAATCTCACGCTTAGTCCAGCTAGCGTAGTAGTTAGTGGTGCCCACCACTGGTAGCTAGCCAGCATTTTATTTTAGCATCAAGAACATTTAGGCTAGTGCTGTTGGACACGATACAATCAGCTTTTAGTCGACGATTCATCTCCCTCAGTCAGGTGAATTTAGAGTCAGAGCGCCACCTGGAACGTTAGCACGAGCTATTGTTATGTTAGCATGAACTACTGCTACTGCAACATTAGCATGCAACGCTCATATTCTTTGACTTTTGTCCCATTCTCATTTTGGCTTAGTTTTATGACCTTTTGTTCTTTTTCGTGTCTATAAAACAAATTTGTCTACTAAGCGATTTACAAATTCACATCTTAATCCAGAGGGTTTTAATATTATTTCCAATTATTGCTAATAAAATGTGATTAATATTACATCCTCTGCTGGCCGCCCGGAGCTTTGTCCCGTTTGGTTGACGATCCCAGGAAACCTCCAGAAACCGGAGCGTCAGAGTTTTCCTGAAGCTCACAAGAAAAGAAAATGAAAAGTTGAATCTAATCAAAGGTACTTGATGTTGAGTTTCTGTATTTAAAGCATTAATTCTAGTGTTGAAGCTTCTGGGTGCGACGATGTGGTTTATTATGTGTTTTATTCTTTCAGCTGTTTGATTCTTGACTTCTGTTCGATTTAGATGCAGAGAAATGAAAATAACATTTTAAATTTAAACGATTTAGGAGATTTTCATGTTTTTACTGTCGAGCTGAAACCTTTCAGAAAGACTGAGCAGCTTCTTCTAGTTTCATCAATATTTCTGAGCTGAGACTGAATTCAGATTAACGGTAAATTTCTCTGCTGCTATTACTTATAAGATTAACAAGACAATAAAATCAGATTAAATCATGCTGTGTTTTATTTACCTCGTGTACAGATCTGGTGTAAAATTACTGATTTTAATTTTTAATTAATGCTGAAATGTTTCCCTAATATAAACATTCAAAATTCAGAATAACTAAAAATTAGAATAAAATTTTCAAACTGAAATTAAAGAAACATTTTTTTTTCACTTTGAAAATTTATCTTTTGAAAATGTAAAAAAATTATACTGAAAAACAAAACTACTTTTAAAATAGTTTTAATTTTTGTAATTCAAAGGTTTCTTCAAAGTCTGACGTCTAAACTGTCTTGCGTCGTCATGGCTACAGCGCTGCTGGAAAGGGTGAATGTGATTGGCTGAAACAAGGAAGCTATCTGATTGGTTACTCATCACCCAATGAGATAGACCAATTATTAAAAAAGACATTTGTGGATTGACAAACAGGATAGTCTCAAAATTCACACACAAATGCAGCGAAACTCACAGGCCAGATGCAGCTGATAAATCAAGATTCATTTGTGTTTGCATCGAAAATACAAGTTTGAATCTCGTCCAGTGCATTTGTGAATTATGAGACCGTTTTAGCTCCATAAAGATTCACATTTTATGGTTTTAAGATTTATGAGTACAGAACAAAAAGCCAGATTGACATTTTGATGCAGTTTATTGAGTTTTCCATCAGCAGGAAGTAGAAATGTTTCAGGAGTGTTAGTGGGAAGTTTCCTCCTACAGAGAATAAAATATAACCAGCAGCTTTAATTAGAATGAAAGCAAAATAAAAACAGAGGGATCATGGGAACTGTAGTTTTACAATAGTTATTCCTCCAGATTTTATTCCTAAATCTAAATTTCAGTCACTATTTGTCCTCTAAGACCCTTTGGGCTTTATCCACTTTAATGTAACTTGTACATTTTATAAGTGCGCTTCACAACTTGAGAAATTGTTAGAAATCCATTATTTGTCAGATAATTGCTTTATTTTGGCGGAAGATCAGGGTGGGGTTACATCCTGTCATCATTTACCAAAATAAGAGACAAAAACAAAAATGAAATAGCACCAGCATTATTTTCAAGGCTAAATAAATACTCCAATGAAATTTACAGAAAACTTATAAAACAGTTGAGATCAAACATATTTACAGGGCACTAACGAATCCAACAGAACCAGAACCAGAAAACTGAACCAGGACCAGAACTGGAACCAAAACAGACAAAAACCAGATTTAAAGCAACAGGACCGCAGGCGGAACACAACGAGCGCCACTTCCTACTTCTAAAACGGTTCTGGTCCTGGTTCTGAAGTGGTTCTGGTTGTTCTGATTCTAAAACATTTCTGGTTCTAGAGCGGTTCTGGTTCTGAAGCAGTTCTGGTTCCAGTTTTTTCTTGTTTTGGACCTCAGATCTTTTCTGCTGCATAACGTTCTGAACTTGATTCTTTTGTTTTACTCTGAAAATCCTGAACACATACAAACAGGAAGTTGTTTCTATTGGTTCAAAAACATTAAAGCGGATCAAAGATATGAAAAAATATTCACAGCTTTCCACGCAGTTCTCAACAAAACAAAAAACAGCGACTTGTTTTCCATTGCTGCCTCCCAGCCAACCAATCAGAGTGGTCGCTGCTGCCGCTAGGGGCGGGGCTTAGTGCCTGACAGGAGGAGAGAAAGGTTGCAGCAGCCAATGGGCTGCCAGGGTCGGGCGTCAGGCTCCGCCCAGATGATGGACATAAATACACACCATGCAACGACACAACTAGCTTGTGAAAGGAAGGTTAGCATGTCTAAAGCTAAGACCTGAACTTTGACCCCAGATCCAGGAGGAGCTGAAAAGGAGGAAGTTCAGACCATCTCTTCCCTCCATCGTGTTGGCCAATGAGAGATCTTTGGCAAACAAAATGGAAGAAGTTCAAACTCGAGCCAGAGTTTCAACTGACTTTAGGGTTGAATCCCCTACTCCAACATCTCTCTCACCAAACAGCCAGGCACAGACATAGAGAGGAGCAGCAAAAGCAAAAGAGGTGAATTAGCATCGCTAGCTAACAACTGATGATGTCACCCAGGATATGTTCCTGTGGAATATCATCTCTGCTGCCTGCGTATTAGCATGTTAGCATGTCACACAGCAGCAGTCTTCAGTCAGATGCCTCTGCAGAATCGTTGGAACCCTGACTGCTACTGGAGATCCTTCCTGCCTGCAGCATCGCCTTCAACACCAACTCTGAAGAAACTGGGATGATCTGAGTTACATTTCATTTCTCTATGGGATCAATAAAGAATTTTAAATTAAAATGAATTGAATGAACAAAATATGAGATAAAAACCAGAAAAACATTTAAGCTGAATTGTGTTAAACAGGAAATGATTTGGCAACATTTAAAAAACTTTAAACTCTGTTTTTAGCTGGAACTGTCAGAACTGTGAACTTTTAAAGCTCCAGAAGTTCCTGAGTTTCTGTTTCTGGCTATGAAGTGAACTTTAGAGAAGGATCTGGTTCTGATCCGGTTTAACACCTGATGAGGGAAAACTGAGAGAAAGGAGGACCTGAAATCATTAAAGCTGTTGATTTTGTTTATGTTACTTTTTAACCTTTAATCTGATTAAGTTCGACTGTTTCCTTGATTTCAACTCTAATAATTAGGACTGTCAGCATCCTGCTGTATTTATTCTCTAAATTGTTTTGGTAAAATCCGTCTGCAGGAAGTCAGCACAAGCTCGGCCATTTTAGAGGTTAAAACTAAATATCTTTCCATTTTCCAGTCGCCATGTTGGTGACGGACCCACTGATCAGCGTTTCGGCAGCCGGGATCATCACAGTTTCTCCTCTTCAAAATAAAAGCCTCACCCTGTGCCCCGCCTCGGTCTTTAAGGCGCCAGTCTCTCCAGCGCCGCCCTGCTGCGCCTCACATGCGGATGCAGACGCTGCACTGGGCGACGTGCGCCCTCTGCTGGTCGGAGTCGGTCAGCGCGCCCTCGGTGCCGCTCTGGGTGGTCAGCCAGAAGCTGTAGATGTTGGCGAAGAAGTGGCAGGTTCCCCGCGCGCCCTGGCACTCCACGAAGGGCTGGGCTTTGAACTGAGACAGGCAGCTGCCCGGCGACATCAGAGAGAGGCCGCCGCCCTCATCACCGCCACCTGAAAACTTCACACACACACACACACACACACACCCACACACACACACACACACCCACACACACACACCCACACACACACACACACACACACACACACACACACACACACACACACACACACAAAGAGAGGACAGAATTAAATCATCCTGGCTTTATTCATATTTAGGCAAAAAACAGTTTTAAGATCGTTTCCTATATTAAGTGAACAGCTGAACTTCGAAACTTTGAACTGTGCCTTTAAATGTGTCTCCATGTTTAAATTTCATGAATCCTCCAGATTTCCTCCCAGACCGGAGACGGCTCCAAAAGCAGAAAGTGGCATTCTGGGTAAATACAACCAAAGCTAACGTGCTAGCCTAGCGCTAGCAGGAGAAATGGCTCATTGCTTTTAGCCAAAGACTAAAGAGAAATCCTCCAACCGCTAAAATCTGACGCCTCCATCTTGTTTCCATCTGGTGAAACAGGAAGTTGCTCTCAGTGTCTTCAGAGGTTTTTTGTTTTGCTTCCTTCAGTGGTTCTTGGTGCAGCGCCCCCACAGGCCAGGAGGGGAACAGCTTGGTTTGACTCCTGAAAGAACCAAAGCAGCTGGAGGTGGAGCAAATGTTCTGGTTCCAGTAGAACCGGGTCGACCAAGGATATCAGCCTAATAATAACATTTCCTTTAACTAGATCCATTCTACAGAGGCATCAGCCATCTTCCATGCCGGTGGACAGCGTCCCTCTCACATGAAGCTGTTGCTGAACTGCGGCGCTCCATCAGTGACAGACTGCTGCATCCTAAATGGACTAAGCAGCTTTTCACAGATCCTTCCTGTTAGACTCCTAACATTCTCACCAAGTATTCCCACAGATGATATCTGCATGACTTCAGTGTGAATGTTCATCAACATTTCTTTCCTCTACATGTATAATCTGTCCTTTTTCTGTTCTGTTGCTTCGTCTGATTTTATATTGAACTCCAGTAAAACATCTTTGAGTACCAAGAAAAGCACTATATAAATAAAATGTATTATTATGATTATGATTATTATCATTATTATTATCATTAACATCTGCCTGTTTTAGCTGAGTCATTGGATGAGAACCAGCGGACACCCTGGTCTTGTTACCACGACAACACAGAGACACAAAGAACAAACAACCAGAGGGTGACCGGTGAACCTCTCTGCCATGTTTTTACCCAGCATGCCTCACCATGATGAAGGAGTATCCAGTCCACAGGCGGCTCCAGTTGGGGGGACAGCTTGGTGGCTCTCTGGAGTTGGGGTCATGCATGGCCACGGCAGCAGAGGGCGCCTCACACACCACGCAGCGGCTGATGTACTCCTTGATGGCATCTCCTCTGAATGGATGGTCTGGTTGCGGCTTCATCGTCGACAGCCAATAGGATTTGTCGTTTCGATTGGCGTATTTGCACTTTTTGGTCTCGCAGACGGAGAACGGCAAGGTGGAGAACACGGGAATGCAGGAACCGGCCTGACCTGGGAACATGCAGGAGAATCGGATCACAGCGCTACAGCATGGCCACGCTGATTTGAAGACCTGTAGAGTATCTAAATACATCTCCTTACCCAGATCCTGGGAGTACGCCTTCTCCTGGCCCTCCAGGTACAGCAGGCTGTATCCAGTCCAAAGTGGATGCATATTTGGCGGACATGTTGGTTCATTCTTTGATTGGCTGTGTTTCACCAACAGGAACCCTGGTTTCATGCCTCCGGTCGGCCCAGGTGGACCTGGGTCACCGGGGGGACCCGGATCACCTGCGATACACAGAGAGCATGACAGGTGATAAAGCCGAGCACCGATTGGTCAGGTTGTGTTTGGGCAACACCTTAACGACCTGTGAGCAGCAGAATGTGTTAGGACTTTGAAGAAGTTAAAGATTATGAATGTAAACAACAAGCCTTCCAATATAAGGAGCAATATTACTGCCAAAAATAAGACTATTCACCCAAAGCGCAGGAGGCTGTTTCCATTTCCTACTGATCTGATTAAAGATCAGCAGGAAATGAGCAACCAGCACTGACAAATGAGAAGAAGAGTACTATCTAGCATTAGCATCAGAGAGGCTAATGACTAGCATGACTAGTTTGGCAACCCACTGGATTGCCTGCTTCCTCTGCTGCCCATTAGCATGGAAAGGCTAACAACTAGCATGCCTTGTCATACGCGACTCAAGCATTTTCCTTTAAAGAAACCTTTATCAAGAAAAATGGTGGAGTACTCAGAGAGAAACCAGGCAGACCCCAGGCCAGGAATCGAACCCATGAGTGCTACCCATCGCTCCGCTGTGCACCGCCTCAAAAACGTGTTGCCCAGGCGTAAAACAAGTGATCAGATACCCCACAGTGATGATACTGGCCCCTAACTGAAGGTGAGACATCTTACCCTTTTCTCCCAGAACTCCGTTCTCTCCAGGCTGGCCTGACTCTCCCATCTGTCCCAGGGAACCTTCTTGCCCCTGGGGTCCCATTGCTCCATCAGCCCCAGGATCCCCCTTTATCCCTGAAGCACATTGTCAACCATCAGGAAAATCAGATCAGATCCAAACAAGCCTTTCAAACCGAGTTCCTCACCATTCCTACCTAAGAGGCCAATTTCTCCCCTCTGGCCCCGATCTCCGCTAGCTCCAGGAGGGCCAGGTGGCCCGCTAGGGCCCCTAACTGGTGAGCAGGGAGGGCCATTCGATAAGATTCGGCCCTTCTGCCCTTTTGGACCGTCTGATCCATTGACCCCAGGCCTTCCTTTGGGCCCTGGGCGACCTGGGTGACCCCTCGGACCCTGTTCTCCAGGTATGCCCAGCAAACCCGAGTCGCCTCTCATACCTGATCAGACAAACACACATTTATTAGTCGGCTTTAACCAATCCTGGTGAACCATAATTTTTGGTTTACCCTGACTGTAAGACCGGTCCATCTGAGATCAGCTAGCATGCCAGCTAACATCAAGAAAACACAGCTGAAAGTCTGAAACAATTTGGCACACTGTCACTTGACACGCTATTGGCTGTTGTTTGTGAAGCAGCCAATCAAAGAGTGACGTTTGTTTTCCTTGGTGCTGATTGGCTGTACCTGCAACACTGAAACTCACAGAAGAACCAACCTGGACTGGTTAGAGGTTTGGGGTTCTTAGCTGAAGGGGTTTAGGGCAGCATAGTGGAATCAGTCGTTTGTTGTCTGGAGATGTTGATTAGTCAACCTGAAAGTTCAACTTGATCCTCACAAAACAGACGAACTGAGAACCATCAGAATTTAACTTCACCTTAAAACCTGTGAAACCTCAGATTTCCCCCAGTTTTCTCTACAGTGTCTCCATTCAGCTTCATAAGAACCAGCACCAGAACCTCAGTGCTGACGGTGGAAGCAGTCTGACCTTTGGGCCCTTGGTTTCCAGGGTTGCCTGGTGGTCCGGGTGGCCCCTGATATCCATGGCGTCCTTTTGGCCCTGAGCACCCTGGATCACCGGTGTCTCCTTTGTCCCCACAGTTTGGTGTATTTGGACCAGGATCTCCCATTTCACCAGGACAACCTGCAAGGTCAGCGCCAGGCGAGTGTCGGATTAGATTCAGACTGAAATTCCTTCAACAGGAAAAGTTAAAAGTCACGCTATCACTGACCTGGATCTCCATCTGGGCCCCTATCACCAGGATCCCCACATAGCCCTGGTTTTGGGTTTTTACAGTCGCCTCCAGGTGGACCTGGCGGTCCACTATCACCTGGAGGCCCTGTAAGACGAACACACAGGTGAACCGTTTACGGTCAGATTTGGTTTGACGCAGCATGAATTCATTTGTTTTACGAGTCGTTGCAGACCCTGGGGTCCCGTTGGGCCTTTCGGTCCTGGTGGGCCGTTCTTGGGTGGACAAGTAGGACCTGGTGGACCTGGAGGACCTGGAAGACCTTTAGGACCTGGAGGGCCTTTTTCACTTTTACTGATGTCCGGACATACACCTGAGGATGACCAGCATTCAGAGGAAGTTATGAGAAACCACAGAAAGTCCAGTAGCTAAATGAGAACATGACTTAAATAACAAGCAACCTGTAATAACATGCAGCCCAGTGGTAAACTGAGGCTTCTGTAATGTTAAGGTTAATAGAAATCTTACATAGTTCAAGACAGGACACAAATATATTAAAAGAAAACCTTTATTTACTATTGCATAGCATTGGTGACAGCTATGGATTTCATATTCTTGTTTCTGAAAGAAATACACTAGTATTTTCCTTTACTTTAATATTTAAAAAATATAAAGGGTTAAAGTAGCTATTAAGTAATTTGCTTACTTAGTAATTAAAACTGTATTATTTGTAAATCGACTAAGAGAAGTATTAGTGTGACGTAAGATTCACTGTGTGTTTTATTTGGCTTTGCCCTTTGATTGGTCCCCGAGACGGTCCGTCCGCTGCGTGACTCGTGATTGGTTGAGAGGAGAGAAGGAGGGAGGAAGAAGGAGAGGAGAACCGTGATGGTGGCGACCGGAGGGAAGACGAGCGGACAAGAAGTAAAGAAATACAGAGAAAACCGGACAAAGCCGGACGGGAGAGGACGGAATTCAGGAGAAGTTGGAGGAGTTTGGTCGACGCGAGAGGAGACAGGCGGAAGTAGACGAGCTTTGAGCTGAGCTAAGTGAGCTAGCTAGCTTCTTCAGCCCCACGATTCTGCTGCGTTCAAGGGAAGTCCGGAGAAGAGGACGAGTGAATTTCAACGCTCTCAATGTTTTTTCCTCTGGGATTTCAACTCCTCGCTTCTTTCTAACAGGCCTGCAACGTTTTTCCCAAAAGATTCACAAATGCACAGAACAAGCAGCTTCACCGGGTCACACAGCACATCTGGTGACACTATGCAAGAGAAAAATTGTACTGATTAATCCACAAAAATGTATATTGCAATATACAGTATCTTTAAAAAAAAATCTGAAGTAATGATTGTCTCAAATTCATATATATACTTAAACAAATCCAGTTTTGAGACTGAGATAATCCAGTGCAGATTACATGCTTGCTGTTTAGACATGGCTTTCAAATATAAGCCATGTCTAATCAATATTAGTCCGTCAATATTGATCTGTCAATATTGATATTGACAGATTAATATGCTACACTTCACAATAACAGTGCCGGTGCAGTCTTGTAAAAGTCTTTACCTTGTAATTTAGAATGTTGAAAGTTTTTTTTAAATACTATGAAATATAAACTGTAAAATATTCATATTTATTATGCATTGATGGTGGTTCTGGTTAGTGGGGTTAAACTAACACCCACCAGCGCAGCTCACATGTAAGGTTAGACGTTACGTTCTGTTGTCTTGGTTACCATTAAAAATAACCGAGGCCGAATAGATTACATAAACAATGTATGAATTATCATCTACCAGGTTTCTGCATTTATATATTTTTTTTTTCTCAGTGTGAGCTGGCTGGTTATCTCAGACTCACCAGCTCCCCCTAGGAAAAAATGTAAGAAATGCACATCAAGGTGTATTTTGAAGATGGATACATATTTTAGTATATTCAGCTTTGTATGATAAGTTAAGAAAAAAATCACTCTTTGTTTCTCAAAAGTGTGAATTATTACATTGCTGTAATTTATTTAAGGGTCAGGACTTTATAACAATTCATATTATAGAAAGACTATTATTATGGTGTGGAGAACAGATTCTGTGGCGATAATTAAGGCCAGAGCTGCTACCTGGGTTTGGGGCAACAAACCCAGGATGTTAAACAGTTACTTTAGACACAAGCCTGATGCTAATAGCATGCAGAAGCGCTAGCATAGCTCGGTAGCACAACTTACTCACTTAGATTGCTAGCTTGTGATGATAGTTGCAAAGTTAAATCGATTAACATTAATAATGATAAACAGCTAAATACATCAGATAGATATTTCACTTGCCGCTCCTCTGCCGCTTCCAGAAGCCAGGCTGAGGTCTAAACTGTTGGTGCGTCGTCATGGCTACGGCGCTGTTGGAATGGGATAATGTGATTGGCTGAAACATAGGTTACCCCAATGTGGGGCTTCGTTCATATGATTGGGTGAAACAAGGAAGCTATCTGATTTTTTGTCGATCATCCAACCAGATAGACCATTTATTAAAAAAAGAGATTTGTGGATTGAGAGTGAGAGGAGTCTCAAAATTCACACACAAATGCAGCAAAACTCACAGGCCAGAAACAGCTGATAAATCAAGATATATTTATGTTTGCATCAAAAATACAAGTGTGGATCTCGTACAGTGCATTTGTGAATCTTTTGCATTTGTGAATTATGAGACAGTTTTAGCTCCATATATTTGTTCTGCCTTTTGTAAAGAGGTTTATGTTCTTTAGATCTTATTGAAGGGTCTTTCAACTATAAAGTTACAGTGGTGACTAAATAGTTGGATTTCCTGTCACTTTAGTTTAATAAAGTTAGGCTGAATCATTTTGCCTAAAATTCTAATGTTTCTCTGGGTCATATTTGTCATAAACTTGGTCGTTGGTGCCGCACACTGATCGGGATACTGGATTGATATCGAACCCAAGCACCCTCCATTTTAGTTTTCTCGCATAGAATGGTTAAAGGTGCTACAAACAAACATTTAACAGGCCTGTTAGTTTCAGTTTGAGCTGCTCTGAATCAGACGTAGCTTCAGTGTGGAGCTTAGCCTGGCGCACTACAACATTCAGGTCTGTTTGGTTGCTTTCTGCTGGTTTTTAAAAGGCTTTACTACCAACACAACATCCAACAAAATGGAACAATAAAAACACATCAGGATAATCCTTTACAGTGGTTAGCACTGCTAACTGAAGAGCTAACTGTGCAAATCATGATGATCTCACCATACATTAGTTCAGCTAACGCTAAAGCGCTAGTGTTCAGTTGAACTATATTCAAATGAAAGTTTACAAAATAGCCAACTAAAATGTATTGTTCTACGTTTTCCTTCTTAAAATGTGTCCAGTGTTCCTCACACCTTTGGACCCCATGGCACCTGCCTGTCCACTCAGTCCGTCTAACCCATGAAGCCCTGGTGGCCCCGGAGCTCCTGAAGAAACAAAAATAAATTATTTAAAAAAGAAAACCAAACTGTGGCATCCATTTTTGTTTGGCCTTGGTGTGCCTCAGGGCTCTGTGTTTGGCCCACTGCTGATATTTTGCTTTCAGAACTCTGGTTGATACGAGCCAAATGGATTATTCTCACATAAATTAACTTTTTGTGAAAAAAATAATCTAGAGGGTCTGAAAAGTCACTAAGATGGCGACAAAGTCCTGAAGTTGGCTACACCTTGTTTATCCCAACAATTAGTCCCCAATCTCTTGGCTCCGCCCACTTTGGAATTTTTCAGCATTCGTTTGAGGGCCGAGTTTTGCTTTCACCGGGCGGTTAGACTCACTGAGGCCTGGAGTTGGACTTTGTGGTTCCAACATTTTAAAGTCTTTAATCGTGGGAACTATCATCACTAAAAACAGCATCCATGTATTTTCATAACTTTATGTTTTCATCTTTGAAAGGTTTTGACCTCTGTTTCCTGGGTTACCATCCCTCCCCGGGGGACCGTCCACTCCATCTCGACCAGGAGGCCCTCGAAGCCCATGGTAACCTCTGGGCCCTGGAGGACCAGCCACACCTAAAGGAGACAACATCTCTGAGTCACCATGATCCCAGGTCTTCCTCCACTTCCATCACAGATTTAGGAAGGTCTTTGTACCTGGTTCACCAGGGCATCCTCGTAATCCTTTGTGTCCCTTGCATCCTCTCTGTCCTTGTGGTCCACAGAGGCCTTTGTGCCCACAATCTCCAGGAGGACCACAAGGGCCTGAGAGGCAACAAGCAGATCATTAATGAAATAGGTTTTTTTCTGTTTTCCTAAAGAACCAAACCATTTTAAAATAGATTGTCACCATCAGGGCCTCGGTTCCCAGGATGGCCCTTATCTCCAGGTGGACCAGGACCACCAAGGGCGTCTCCTTTATCACCTGAAACGCAGAAAGTCGTGTTAAAACCAACCAATGTTGCTTAATTATGCAGGAGGAATAAAAAATAATCTCTGGTAAACTGAAGACTTTCTGAGTCATGGCGATGTAGTCAGCAGGTACCTCTAGGTCCACGACATCCTGGACTCCCAGGTCTCCCAGGGGGTCCCTGACATCCTGAGTCGCCCTGTAGCCACAACCAGAGGTCATTATGTTTTCTGACCATCAGACAGTTTTTATTTATGAACAAAACACAACAACATCTGTTTGCCTCTCCTGGGGCCTCTGGCAGGATCCTGAACTCCCTGATGGTGGATGAATGGACATCTCTAACAACTGTTTCTTGTTTTATTCCAGCCACTATAACACCAATTGGACCTCAGACCTCTATATTCTGTCTGACCCAACAGAACTCTGACCCAACAGAACTCTCAGTCAGTGACGGTCTCAGTTCTAGCTCGAGAAAATTCATCTCACCAGTTCTCCATTCAGCCCAGGAAATCCGAAGTATCCTTGATGTCCTTTGGTTCCTGGAGGTCCGGGCGGGCCTTGCTTACCCTGGGGCCCTCGGGGTCCCTGAGGTCCCCTACAACCTGGGGGTCCATTGGGGCCCGGATACCCAGTATTCCCTGTGCATCCAGCCTCACCTTTGTTTCCTGTGGAAAAGACAAAGTTGATACTAAAGAGATCAGAGCAGAGGATGAGACCCACACCCAGAGCTGGATGGAAATCTGACCATTGCCATCTGGTTTCCATGGAGATGGCACCAAGCTACTCAAGCTTTTAAGCATCAAGTTAGTGGATTTGTCATGCTGCTTACAGAATTGTATCAGAGGGAAGCGAACAGTTCTTAGAGTCATCTGAACTGAGTGACCTGCTGACGGTTTCAGTCTTTTTCCACTAGACCTGGACAGAGGGGTCCGTCTACAGCAGGGGTCTCCAACCGCAGTCCTTCAACTGTCCAACACAACTGAATCAAATGATTGAACTACCTGTCATCAAGTTTGGTAAAGGCCAGGTGACTGTAACGCTTGGGTTGTGTTTAAGGGAGGAGAGGAGGCGGCAGCCTCGTCAGGACGGTCAAAAACTCACAACCACACTGGTACTGGGAATTCCCCAGTGTTGTCCTTTAGTAAATACGCTCTTCACCAACCTTACAAAGCCGGTTGAACGGCTGCTATATTATCAGACATGAAAGTTGAGCAGCGTCCAAACAACCCGTAACATTACTAAAAAGTTGGGGAGTCTCGGTTCATGTGTCCATCTATATCACGTTTCTCCCACGCTCTCTACAGAGAAGCCGTGGCGCATACTTCTGACATCATTAGAAACACTAGAGTATCTTAAAGAGACACTACACAATTACGGCTGTTACATGACGCTGCATCTAAATCTGCAGGACAGTAGATCTTGAGGACTAGAGTTGGACGTTTCTGTCCTCTGTTATCTAAGACGGAACCAGAGTTTGACCAACATGGAGACTTTCACAGATTCTCCGGTTTCTCTCACCTCGTGGTCCGGAGAATCCGGGATCGCCGGGGCATCCTCGTGGTCCTATTGGGCCCTTTTCAGGTCTGGGGATGAGTTCTCCTGGAGGACCAGCACAACCTTTGTGACCTGCAGGAGGACACAAGTTGTCCATAATCTGTAGCAGGTTAGCAAAAACTGCAATCTGGATGAGGAACATGATCCTGGTATTGTACGGTTTAACCGGTAGTACTGTAACCACAGTAGTACCTTTTGGTCCCTTTGGGCCTGCACAACCCTGACCACCATCTTGTCCTTTAGGCCCCCGCTCTCCGGGCTTGCCTGAGCCTCCAGGATTGCCCTTGTTTCCTGGAAAACCTGGCCTTCCTTCAAAGCCCTCCGGCCCAGTCAGACCTAAAGCAGGTTCTTAGTGAAGGACTTTGAACAGAAGAACATTCCTTCAGGCGTGTTTCTGGTAGGAACTCACCTTTCCCACCAGAGGGCCCCATTGAGCCAGTGTCCCCAACAGGGCCTTGGGGCCCCTTACATCCTTGTGTCCCTGGAGACCCCTGAACTCCAGGTTCTCCAATCTTGCCTTTTGGACCAATAGCTGAATGACCTTTATCCCCAACTTCACCTTTACAACCTAAAAAAATGAAGTTAGACTGACTGTTCAACACAGGAAATGACTAAAGCAAAACAAATAAAGGCGTCAAGAAAAAAAAAGAGGTAAACGATTACCGCGAGGGCCACCAGGTCCTTGAGGGCCACAAGGTCCCGGAGGGCCTGGAGGGCCCATGTTATCAGGCGTCCCTGCCTTACAATCGTCTGATGTGGACCCCGGAGGACCTGGTCGGCCAGGGGCCCCGGCATATCCTTTGTGTCCATTCGCTCCAGGGTAGCCAGAAGGCCCCTGGGGACCTGTGGGAACACACTCAAGTCTTCATCTCTTCTAGACCTTCAACCTTCCACCGTGATTCATACTGCGTGTTGTTGCAGACCACAGCATTTTGGGTGTGGTGAAAGAATTCACTGGATTTCCGGCATTTGCAGAGGTTAGGGGCCACAACCAGTCACAGCTGAACCCCATCAATACTAGAGATCTCCTCTAAAAATGCTTATACCACTAAATATAACTTAATATGCATTAATACACACAGGAAACCATCTTACACTTAGTGGAAGCTAACAACTAAGGACTTCCTTAGCTACACTCGAGGGCTCAGCCAATCAGCAGCAAGGAAAATGAATGCTGCTCTGGGATTGGTTGTTTACCAACGCCAGCCAATAGTGTGTTAGGTAGCGCTGGGCCAGAGAATCTCAGGCTCTTTTGAATATTGTAGATATGCTCTATGAAAAAGTGTGAACTGGTGTTGGTCCTCTGTAGTTTTCTGTTTATCTTTAAACTAACAAACATTTGTGACTCTCCACTGCAAAACCAGGAACAAGTTGATAGAGAAGAAACAGAGAAAAAATCAAAACTATCAACTTCCGAGAAAATAATTTTAGTTTTTTTTTTTTGCTTTAATTAAATTGGTTAAGTCATGAAGAAACCCTCCATGTTTTAAATCGCAGCTTTTGAAGTTTTCAAATGTGAACTTTGAGTTGAATTCAGTTTGTTTACAGAGTAAATCTGAACCAGCCAATAAAGAGCTGATTAACATGCCACTTCTTATTGGCTCTTCTCATGCTATTGCTGTTGGTTTCAGCCAATAAGAGGCGAGTTTGATGAAAAAAAAACACGGTGACTTCACATCGCCACCACAATTCAGTTATGGTGCCGACCTCTGACCCAGATCCATGACTCACCTGGTGCTCCCTGGTTGCCCGGGGGGCCGAGGCGTCCTTTACGTCCTGGGGACCCCGGCGGTCCAGGCTGGCCTTCGGGCCCCTGGGGGCCACTCTGAATATTGCCTCTTGGTCCGGGGGGCCCAGGGGGGCCCAGCGGCCCCGGAGAACCTGGAGCACAGAGTTAGGTAAACTGTAAAACACTCAACAGTTTGACTTATTTATATTTCTGAAATGCTTCCATATATTCAACACTGAAAAACACAAAAACTTACCAAGAACTTCTGGTTTAGATTCCAGTGCAAATATTTTACTACACTTGGAATAAGACAATAATTACAAGTAACTATATACTTAATAAATAAAAACGTTCTGATCCACTGGCTGATGATTTTAATTATGTCTTATTATACGTAAAATAATCCGCTAGTGAAAAGTTATTTGTAAATTGGTTTTGTTTTATTTCAGGTGTACTAAAACATTTGAACTGATCATAAACTTTGTTTCACCAATCAGAAAACAGACTCAGTAGCTCCCCCACCTGGCTCAGTTAGACCCAAAATGGCTGACATGGTGAATTTTAGGGCAAAGCTTTGTGGGCTCACCCTGGCTGTTTAGTATTTAATAAATTTAAAGTTGTCGCTGTTCTGGAGGAGTCGGCTGATTCCCACCAGTCCAGATGTTTTTGAATCAGGAAAGTGGGAGTTTCTTTGGTAGATTCTGTTCTTCCTTTACATCAGAAACTCTTCAGCTGATGCTAGATTTTACCTGGACATCCATCATCACAATAACCGTCGGTTCCCTTTTCTCCAGGATCTCCAGCAGCTCCTGGAGGTCCTGCAGGGGCAGAAGAAGAAACATGGAGCCGTCGGCTCAGACAGGACAGGTGTGACACGCCTACCCAACGCCGCGGTACCTTGGTCCCCAGGCGGTCCTGGAGCGTAAGACAGTCCCTGGTCCCCTTTAGGCCCGTCCGGCCCTCGGATGCCAGCGGTGCCATTAGCACCTGGAGGACCTGGGGCACCTGAAGATGGAGGCAGGTGAGCAGGAAGCTGCACTAACAGGTGAAGATACGGGTGTTTCAGACGAGGCTTACCTGGTGGTCCACGGTGTCCCTTCGGCCCCGGACGGCCGGGATTCGAAAACCAGAGGCCATGGTCTCCTACGGGAGGAGAAACCAGAGAACCGGAGTCAAACAAAAGAAGGTGTGATCACACAAAATCAAAAAGACGGAAAGAATCAAAAAGTAAATCAAAGAGAGAGACATTTTCTGAAGCAGAAAAAACGTTCGATCACCAGAGACTAGAAACGGCAACACCTGGTAAGATTTTGTGTTTTTTCAGTGATTACTGTATATTTGTAAATACTTCAGGTAAAACAATTGCAGTTTAATACACAATTATTTTCTCAGAATAAAATTCAATAAATAGAACCTGCAGTCTCACTTATTGAACTTCTATTCTGCATTTTCATTTTCAAAGGTTGGAAAAGGTCATAGGTCACCTCAAATCAAATGCTTGCCTTTATGATTTGGTTGTCTTGGTTGCTACATGCAGCCCGGCTGCCGCTAGCAGCCATTTTGTTTGGTTTCAAGAACTGAGCTGATCTGGTGGAAGTGAAGGCGGTGGATGCAGAATAACTTATTTTATGTTTTATTTCTTTATTGTTATTGATATTATTATAACGATGTAAACAAAGGCATTAATAGGTGAGCAGACAGGAGATGTTATTAAAGAACGTGTTTGATCTGGAACAAATTAAATAAACAGAAAAACCAAGGCAGTGAGGCTGAAATGTCCCGATGTTATCACTCTGTCATACAGACTGGAGACAGGACAACTGGGAGAACTGGGAGAACTGGGACCTGAAGTGAAGTCAGAGTAAATTGATTTGTATTCAGAGCAAAGCGCTTTCTGAATCTGGTGCAGAAAAACAGGAAATGTTGTGAAATAATTTCACTACAGTCATTTTATCTGACTTCACCAACAGCTTTACCTGGATCTCCCTTCAGTCCAGGCGGTCCAGGAAATCCATCAGGTCCCGGGTTGCCAGGGGTCCCGCGCTCTCCAGGGGTCCCCGCCACGCTGACTCCAGGGGGCCCCGACCGTCCTGGGAATCCATTCGGTCCCTGGGGTCCAGGGAAGCCTTTGTCTCCAGGGAAACCAGGGACACTGTCCCCCTAAACCCAAACACAACCAGGAGAGAGGTTCGGTTCTGCTCTGGTCCGGTTTGCTCCCTGACTCCGCCCCTATGGCTGACCTTAAGTCCCGGGTCTCCAGGTGGTCCTGGGCGCCCTGGGGGTCCGACTGTCCCCCAGGTTCCTTGGGCCCCTTCAGGGCCCCCTTTGCCCTTTTCTCCCTTTTCACCTGGAAACAAAATCAAAATGAGAATCTGAAACATGAAAACAAGATTCATTTGTTCATCGCACTGCAAAAATGCTTTTGGTCCAGTTTCCAGTGTAAATGTCTTGATAAACTTGAAATAAGACAAAACTAACAGAAGTAACTTTTCAGAAACTTGTTTTTAGTAATTAAAGATTTAATACTAATGAAAAAGTATTAGTTTCACTCTGTGATTATGTCACTAATAATATGGGAAAAATCTGAAAGTGGAATTAGAACTGGGTTGCTAGGCAACGTCTGGGCTTGGCCGGGGTTGCTAGGTAACGGCGCAGGGCTTGTTGATTGTGAAGTAAGTGAAAACAGAACTTTTTCAGAACTGCTGCTGCTTCTTGCTGACGGTGATTTGTTTTTCCGTTTTCTTTTCTTTTCTTGCACTGGAAACTAAACCAGATTTTGCGTTTTTGCGGGTGAGAAGTGGGCAGATTGATCCACATATTGATCTGAAGTCAGGATCGGACCAATAACGCTGTCATGAGTTCAGTCATTAAGTTTCAGATTTCATCTTGAAATTTCATTTGATTTTTGTCATATTTTCTCAGCTCTTCTTGAAAATGATTTATTGATCATTTTTTGCACTTTGCAGTTTTTTTGGTTCCTTATTGTTTCTGTTTGTCATCTTAACGTGTTATTAAAGTATTTTATAGACATTAAACTTTGTTTTTTGAACAAAATAATTCAAAGAAAATTTTTAAAAATCACCTAAAGGTCAGAAGTTTGTTGATATATCAAACTTAAATAAACGTAAACATCTACAGCAGTCAGCAGAGGGAAACAGGAAGTTCAGAGACTGCTGCTGTTCCTCACATTCTCTTAATTTGCTTTAATTTAATTGGTCATGAACTGGAAGAAACTGTAAATGTGATGAACTCGCCTTTCAAGCCGGCCACAGTGAAACCTTTCTGTCCTTTCTGGCCGTTGGGCCCCCTGAAGCCCCTCGGTCCCTGCAGGAAAAACATAAACCTGCTGCTTCAGTCGGAGCTTACCTGAGATTTCCTCCCATGTTTTTGTTTAGAAACTCACCTGGGCCCCCTTCGCTCCTGGGTCTCCAGAGTAACCCATCTCTCCTTTGGGGCCTGGGGGTCCGCGCTGCCCTATTGACCCTGGGAGCCCGTTAGCCCCTGGAAGCCCTGGAGGGCCCTTCAGGTCAGTAGATTTGCATAGACATTCACCAGGATCACCTGAAACGCGACGGCTGAACATGAAGTCAGAGCTAATCTGCCACTTATTGGTTCCTCACAGGAACTTGTTTTCCTTTCATTTCAGACGCGTTTTAAAAAATCAAACGATCGTCACTGACCTCTAAAGCCATCATCACCTCTCGGTCCTGGAAAGCCCCCATCACCTGGCTCTCCCATGCCTCCTTTGTCTCCTTTAAGACAGACCGTTCCTGCAGAGACGGAGACCAAACATGGAGGACTGACCGCTGGGAGCCGCAGGGACCAGAAGCCGATGTGGTACCTGGGAGGCCCTGCTGTCCCTTCGGCCCTCGCTGTCCCCGCTGTCCTGGTTTTCCAGGTTCTCCGTGTGCCACTTCGTCCGTAGTCTGACCCGGATCTCCTCTCTCCCCTTTGTACCCAGGTTGGCCCTTCGGACCATCAAAACCTTTAAGTCCTGAAACACAGAGATGATCCTGAAAATGGACCTAAGACACGAAACTCATCCCACCTGAATCTGAACAAGTTCACGGTAAGACAATTAGCTAGCGGGATATTTGTCTTGCTAGCTAAATGTTTAACTTAGTGGTTAAATATTTAGTCTGTAAGCAAAATATTAGTTTGCAAACTAAATATTTAGCTTTCTAATTTAATATTTATTTTGGAGATAAACATTTAGCTGGTAATCTAAACGTTTAGCTTCAAATTGAAGAATTTAATTACATATTTACTTTGGACCTAAATACTTAGTTGGTCAAACGTTTAGTTTGAAATTGTGACTAGCAGCTACAAATGAATTAATATAATTTTGAAAGGCCATTTTTTCTCTTGTTAAAGAACCAAAATTATTGCTGATCATTTTGACTAACTTTATAATTAACAGCCTTGTTGTTTATATTCATCACATCCTGAATATTTACTGTAACTAACACCAACACTGTCCTGCTACCTTCAGTCCTCCTCGCCCTCAAAGTAACATTGATTTGACTAGACCACCATCATCCCTCTTTATGACATCACCCTACAATGATTGGTTCTGATAGTTGATTGGATGCTTTCCTATTGATAATCAGCTTTGATGTTTAATGTTAAATGATTTTACTAACCTGGTGTTGATGATCCTGGGAATCCTGGGGGACCAAGCGTTCCCATTGGCCCCATGTCGCCAGGAGGGCCCCTCTTCCCGGGGAACCCAGGGTCCCCGGCCTCGCCTGGAAGACAGGATGTTGAGAAACCAAACCGACCGATGGCTGATTGGTGTATTGATCCGTACCTATGTGAGTGATATCATCGATCAGAGGGGGGCCTTCAGGGCCCGGATCACCAGCAAAGCCCTGGAAACAAAGAGTCATATCACAACAAAGAGCTTAAATAATACGTCCTTTAAATCTGCCCTGTCTCTTCCAGAATAAAGACTTTAACTGGACTCAGTTTCAGAACCTGGGTCACAAACCCAACTGACCTTAAAACCTTCTTGACCTATCAGTCCTGGGAGGCCCTGGCTCCCTTCCATCCCCTGAAAACCCAAAAACACCTTTAATTAACCCGACCCGGAACCATCAGACTGGACCAGCGTTTCTGCTCTGACTCACCCGGGGGCCTTTCCGTCCGGACGGACCGGGTCGACCAGAATCCCCCTGGAAGAAAAACCAAACTCATGCAGCAACCGCAGCAGGCTAAACTTCTGGAACGGATCGAAGGAAACGTACTCTGGCTCCTGGAAATCCAACGATCCCCGCCTCTCCTTTGATCCCAGGCGGCGCATCCCGACTCTGAAACCAGAACAGAACTTCCTGATCACGGCCCACACCAGTGGTCCCTACAGGATCCAAAATGACTCTTATTCTGGGATATTTAGCTTCATTAACATCAGAATAACATCATTTATTCAAACATGGAATAAATAAACAGTCAGCAGGTTAATAAATATTCTACCTTACCTGGAGTCCCTGAACGCCACGCTGTCCTGGTTCCCCTGAAGATCCCTGAGAGAAACAACCAGACCTGATTTAGGACAACCTTAAAAAATGTCCAAACCTTTTTATACGGGATAAAACAAACAAAACAAATCCCAGAGCAAAGGTTCAATAATCAGACAGAAAATCTGCTTCAGCTTCTATTTAGCAACATTTTCAAAGTACAGATCAGCTTCTCTTTGGCCACTGGGCGTTAATTTCTGCTTCTGAATGATCTGATTGGATTCTGGAACAACTACTGTTGTGTGCAAGTTGTGCTAAAAGAAGTTAGCCTAACAGCGAAGCTATGCTAGCCTAAAACAGCATCTCAATGCTAACATGTAGCAGCTAGCGCTAATGTTAGCATCCACATTTCTAAAGAAGCTCCATGAAAGATCAGGACTTCCTGAAACTCTTTGCTCCAATCTGATGGATGAAGATTAGAAACTTTCTTTGTTGCTGAGCTCAAACGGCTATTTACACTCACCGGCCACTTTATTAGGTACACCTTGCTAGTACCAGGTTGGACTCAGGATTAAAGGACTAATGTCTCAGCCAGATCTAGAGAAACTCATCCATGCCTTCATCTTCAGTCGTATTGATTATTGCAACAGCGTCTTCACAGGTCTGTCCAACAAATCAATCAAACAGCTGCAGCTGATCCAGATGCTGCTGCTGGCGTTCTGACTAAAACCAGGAAGGTAGAGCACATAACACCAGTTTTAAAGTCCCTCCACTGGCTCCCTGTAGCTCAAAGAATAGACTTTAAAATACTGTTGTTAGTTTATAAATCACTGGACGGCTTAGCACCACAATACATTAAAGATCTGCTGTTGTTGTATCAACCTTCCAGACCTCTCAGGTTCTGGTTCTGGTTCTGCTCTGCATCCCCAGAACCAGAACCAAACAAGGAGAAGCAGCTTTCAGCATCTATGCACCACAAATTTGGAACAAACTTCCAGAAAACTGTAAAACAGCTGAAACACTGACTTCTTTTAAATCTCAACTGAAAACCCACCTGTTTAGGATTGTATTTGAAATGTAATCAATTACAAATTTAATGATGGAACTTGACTTAATGATTGATTCTATATTGCATTGTGATTCTGTGTTTGTTATGATGTAAAGCACTTTGAAATGCCTTGCTGCTGAAATGTGCTATACAAATAAAATTTGATTGATTGATTGATTGATTGACTCTCTTCAGAACTGCCTTAATTCTCGGTGGCAGAGATTCAACAAAGTACTGGAAACATTCCCCAGAGAGTCTGGTCCATATTGACATGATGGCATCACACAGTTGCTGCAGATTTGTCGGCTTCACATCCATGATGCGAATCTCCCGTTCCACCACATCCCAAAGGTTTCTATTGAGATCTGGTGACTGTGAAGGCCATTTGAGTTCAGTGAACTCATTGTTCAAGAAACCAGTCTGAGATGATTGGCTAGTTATCCTGCTGGAGTGTACCAGAAGATGGTACACTGTGGTCATAAAGTGATGGATGTGATCAGCAACAGTAGAGCATCGTGGCATTGACATGGTGCTCAGTGGGCCAGGAAAATATCCCCCACACCACCACCAGCCTGAACCGTTGATACCAGACAGGATGGATCCAGGCTTTCATGTTGTGGACGCCAAATTCTGACCCGACCATCCGAATGTCGCAGCAGAAATCGAGACTCATCAGACCAACGTTTTTCCAATCTTGAGCCTGTCAGTTTCCTGCTGCTACCTGACAGGCGTTGCAGGAGGGCAACGGCAGTCTTCTGGGTTCGATGTGTTGTGCATTCAGAGATGCTCTTCTGCAGACCTCGGTTGTAATGGGTGGTTCTATAAGCTCAAACCAGTCCATTCTTCTCTGACCTCTGACCTCAACAAGACATTTATGCACACAGAACTGCCGCTCACTGGATACTGTCTTTTTCGGACCGTTCTCTGTGAACCCTAGAGGTGGTTGTGGGTGATAATCCCAGTAGATCAGCAGTTTCTGAAATACTCAGACCAGCCCGTCTGGTTCAGAGTCACTTTAACCTCCTTTCTTCTCCGTTCTGATGCTCAATTTGAACTGCAGCGGATCGTCTCGGTCGTGTCTACATGAAGGAACGCAGCGAGTTGCTGTCATGTGATTGACTGATTCAACATTTGCGTTAATGAGCAGCTGGACGGGTGTACCTAATAAAGTGGCCGGTGAGTGTAGTCAATCATTTAGCAGCAAAAATGTTAAATGTTGCTGATTAAAATATGATTAATTAATTTCAGACCCTGGAATTAACTCAATAATTTTTTTATCACATCCGACCATTAAAGAGAAATTCAATGAAAATCCAGCAATAGGATGTTTAACTAGAACTGAGACTCCAGTTTTCTAACCTGACACGGGAACCCGACGATGAGAACAAAATATTTAAAACTTTAGAAATATTTATATATAAAAATATACTGAACATTTAAAACCAACAGAAACACGAGAAAATAAAGCAAAGGAAGACTAAATGTCCTCTGACCTTCTCCCCTTTGATGTACAAGTCCTCTGGAACGTCAATGTACTCGAAGGGCCCTGGAGGCCCCTGGGGGCCCTGGTCTCCCTGTGGGTCACACAGGAAAGGGAAAAAGTTTGGTTAATGCAGGTCAGAAGACCACAGAGCTGCAGCAGAGCTCAGCTGGCTCCCAGTAAAGAGCCACAGTGAAGTAATGCACTGACTGACCTACAGGGGGCATTACAAGGCCTGAGGAAGGTCGGCCATGTTCATGTCCTCAACATGTTATTCTGTGAGTAACTGAGGGGCCCAGACAGTAAGGGCTGGGTCAAAGGGGGCGTGGCCAGAAGAATGGATGTTAATGATGGGGCGTGGCCAATGATAAATATTTAATTGGGTGATCAGACTGACATGGTTTTTGGGGGCGTGGCCAAAGGGAGCGTGGTCAATGGTAGATGGACTGAATATGTCTGGAGCTGCTGCAGTCATTTTGACTGCCTGAAGCAGGTGAGAGTCTTCAGGGGCACATTGGCCTGTGGCAGGAGGAAATCGAACCTTCAACCTTCTGACTGCAAGACAACAACTTTACCTGCTGAGCCACAGTCAGAAGAGTGGAGTAAGAGGGCTGTGATGTGAAGGGGGCGTGGCCAGTGTGATGTCATATTTCTGGGGCGTGGTCTGGTGGATGTACCACTAGGTGGCGCTACATTAACTCTGTAAACAGTCTCTGTACCTTCTCTCCTTTCGGTCCCGGCAGTAATCGACCTTTTTGACCCTAAAACAAAAACATAAGCCGACATCAGAACATCCAGCTGGAGAAATAATCGATCGATAATCAATAACTGACTGGAGGACAGAGAGCTGTAAACAGTTTTACTGCTTCAAAATCACAATAAAAAGATAATATAAACTGTAAAAAGAGTTAAAACTGCTGTAGATCCTAAAATGATCAAATGAATTAAAGCTGCCAGGTTGTGACTCACAGGCGGGCCCCTGGGTCCGGGGGAACCAGGAGAGCCCTGAGGAGACAAATACACATCAGTTCAAACATTCATTTACTCCCCAGGGAACCAAACTAAAATTCACTGAATTGATCCAAACTGTGTTGAACTGAACTACGAGTCAAACTGAACAGAAGTGAACTACAATTGTGTGAAATTCACTTTTTGTAATGAACAAAAAAACATCTGAACTGAAATCAACTGAAGGTATTTCATTAAAAGTTAATAAAACGTACCTGAATGGAAATAAATTGATTTAAGGTGGACTGAACTGAATTGCATGTTTCCAACTGAGTTTAGCTGCAGTGAGCTGAAATGAAGTGGAGTGACTCACAGTGGGTCCATCTGATCCGGTTGGCCCCGCGGGTCCGGTCGGCCCCGGCAGACCATCTTCCCCCTGCAGGCAGAGAGAGAAACCTGAAGCAAAAGCAGAACAATGTGACGCACTCGGCTGCTTTCAGGCCAACTCACCGGCAGACCCAGCAGTCCGCTGGGCCCGGCGTCGCCCTGTTGGACCCAAACACTGCGGTCAGGCGGGCTGAACGTACCAGAACATGACGCTGCAGGTCAGCTGTACTTACAGGAGCTCCGGGGTACTGGATGAAGTTGGCCGATGGCTCTCCTTTAAGTCCCTTCGGACCGGTAAAACCCTGCAAAGGATCTCGCAGGATGTGAGATTCTTTCACCTCCACATGGCGTCAAACAGTGACAATCAGCCAATGCTTTTTACCGGTTCTCCATTAGGGCCTTGTTCTCCTGGAAGCCCCGGATACCCCTGGTTTCCTCTGGTTCCGTTGCATCCGTCCAGACCTGGATGACCAGGCCCTCCAGCCGGGCCGGGGAGGCCCTGAACAAACACCAACCAAAAGAAGCTGAAGGATTCTGCGCTCCAGCGGCTGTGGGATGCCGACAGGAGGCGAAGACTCTTACCGGGACTCCGTCCAATCCCGGAAAACCCTGCAGACCGATGGGGCCCTGAACCCACAGAAACAGACGTTCACCATGTTGGACTTCAGGAATGTTATTTAGGTTTTCTGCTTTTACAGTTAGAACGGTTGTTTACTCACAGCATCTCCTTTTACCCCATGACCTCCCATCGGCCCCTCGGCTCCTCTGCCGCCCTTCTGCCCTGGAAGTCCCTGTCCGCCCGGGAAGCCTGCAGGCCCCCGAGGCCCCTGCGGACCAAGAGGACCTGGGAAACCCTGCAGAACATAAAACTATTAGAAGCTTCAACGCCTGATACAACACAGTGACCCATCACCAAGCAAAACGTTGAACACCCTAAACCAGCGGCCTCCAGCCCCGGTGCTGGAGAGTTACCGTCCAGCCGGTTTTAGATGCAACCTTGCTCCTACTTCCTACAAGACAAATTCCTTCATTTCCCATAATTCCACGCAGCTGAGTAAGAATCAGTTCCTAATTCTTACCCATTCCAAGCCATTTCCTCCCATGTATCTTTCATTCTTTTAAAGTCCTTGCGTTCCCCTCAGTAATCTGTCCTACAAGTATTGATATTTTCTAATCTCGTCCTTCAGACTCTCATCATTTCGGTGTCGCATACAGAACAGACCGATGTGAATGTTTACTGTGCGACATTTGAAATGACTCGTCTGGCAGACAACGGATTTAAACATCTGACAGAACAATGAAACCAACAGAACCTGGTCCACGACTAAAAACATTCAATTTGGTGCCAAGAAATGATGTTAGAGCCAAAACTGACCCAACCGGGACAGAAAGCCAGAACATGAACCCACATTTCAACTGTGATCAGCTGGTTCTGTTCGCACAGACAGAACCAGCAGAGTCCAGTGAGCCAAACCTGCAATGACATCATCTGACCACATGGGGGCAGTGTCACACAAATCAAACCAAATACAAACTGAGAACAGCAGTTCAGCTCAGACGGTAACCTGCAGATCTGAGATCAAAATAAAATCTAAAATAAAAAAATGTCAATAAAAACATATTTAATGATAAAAAGTTTGAATTTCGAATCAAATTCAGCACAGCTGGTTAGACTGAGCAGTTTTCTCACATTATACATGCAGGATTATTATTCTGTAAAATTGATAGAAATTAAACTAAAATTAACAAACAGACTGCAGTTTCTCATAAAATATATATATATATATATATATATATATATATTATGGTAGAAAAAGAAAGGATAAGCTATTATTTATTAAAATGATGCAAACTAAAACCATTTTTCCCTTTATGTGAGACACATTTATAGATACTTTCTGAATCATTTTAATCCCCAAATCAAGGCATGTTGTTGAACCTGCAGCAGAATTACAGGCCAGAAGTCCAGCTTTTTTCAAAACTGCATTAAATTAATCTAAAAACTCTACATGCAAATATTTCATTATGACAACGTGGAAAAAAGTTCAAACTTTTGCAAATTTATTAGACATAGAAAAATCACATTAATGTAAGTATGAAATTGTAAAAAGGCTGAAACATAATGAAATGTGGAAAAAATAAACACTATAAATAATTTTTATAATCAAATAAATGATCCAAAATGAGTAAAATGCTGTTGATTCTAGAAAACAAACTATATCTGAAAGGAAAATGCTTTAGATCCAGAGACTGATGAATGCAGAGAAGATGAAAACAAAGATGATTCTTTCTGATCCTAAAGAGATTGAAGTTTTATTTTGACTGAGTTCTGAGGAGATTTTCTTTCATCGCGTCCAAAAACCTCCAAGAAGAAACCAAACCCAAACAAGAGCTCAGCAGCTCCACTTTCTGGACAGAGGGACCAAACATTTAATTTTTCATGTCATTCAGTGTTTTTGAGGCAGGCTTGTAAATATGTTTGTCCTGAAAGTAGCAGCCATGTCCCGGTTTGATCTGCAGCTGAACCTCCATGAGGGCTGTGGGCGTTTTAACACCTTCACTTTCCCTCCTATTTGCTGGAAGTGAGATTATTCTGAGCACATATATCTATGTAAGCAAACAATAACTTGTGGCGTTTGTGTTTAAATCTCACAGGCGTTTGACTAAAACATCTCCGCTCTGGCTCGCCTGCCCTCATGTATGGAAGGCCAAAAGGGCCAAAAGACACAGAACATTTGATGTGTCTTTCACACGTAAAGTTCGTTTTTTTATGTGCACACAACTGTTTTCACAATGTAATGCCACAGACTTTTGGTTTGTGTCTAAACTGAGTTTTTATTGGATGAAAAAGATGAAATCACATCCAGCAAATCAAAATTTTAGGGCTGCAACTATTTTATCAATTATTATTTTAGTAAATTGATTATTCTATCAATTATTGTGAGAATTAATTGGATTTAAAAAAATTCTTGAGATCATGCAGATATTTTGTATAAGTCTTCTACAATGTTAGAAACACATTTAAAGATGCAAATAATTCAGTTTCTTTCAAAAAAAAAATACAAAAAATGAGTCATTTAGTAACCGCTTCATACCAAAGGGTTAATCTGCAGCCAGAAACTGTAAAACGTTCTGCCATTTCTGCTGGACTGAACATCAATACAGGGTAGTTCTGATCTGGAGATTATTTTCTGGATTGTGTAATAAATGGATGCAAACGGCAGATTTTTTATTATTTTTTTACAGATTCTGAACCAGTTGAAGCCAAAACTGGCACGAAAAGAGTTCTGGGTAGAGCAGAGAAAAGCTTTTTTATCTTAAATGCAAAATGTGCACATACATATAGTTTATCTTAACTGCTGATTGGCAGATTAATCGATTATTAGTTGACTATTATTTCAATTATCGATTCAACACAATCGTTTCGACTCTACAAAATACTTCCGCAAGTGGCAGAAATGCCAAAGCATTTGTGGCCGTTTTGAAAGCTCGCCTCATGGTTCTGCGGTTGCAGGTGAGAAGTTCAGGAGGAGCCGTGCAGCAGGAATATCTGCTCGGTAATGAGGCTTCAAACGGAAAACAAAAACTACCATCATGAGCGTGTTGAGACCGAGTCGCAGAGGAGGTGAGCCCGGGGAAACGGTTGACCTGAGCTGCCTGCATTATTAATGCAACTCAATGTTCAGCAGAAGAGTCTGCTGCTATCGCCTGGATCAGGTGTTTACTGACCACAGGTCAGTTTACATCACAACACTGGGCTCGTCTACAGCTCCTCCACTGCTGGCTGCTTTTTCTTACCAGGAAAGACTTACCAGCGTCCAAAAGTAATTGCTGCACAATAAATCAAATATTCTATTTTTATATGAAAACGTTGAGAGTGGGAACCTTTGTTTGTGTGTTTCTGGTACGCCTGTAAATCTGACGCACAGCTGCGTCCGCTAACAGCAGAGATGAAGCGTCTTCACTTTTCCCTCTGAGGTTCACTTCTGCTTCTAAATGATCTGGTTGGAAAAGATTATTGTTGTGTTTAAGTTAAAATGAGTTAGCCTATCAGTGAAGCTATGCTAGCATCTCAATGCTAAACATGCAGCAGCTAACGCTAATGTCAGCGTCCACAGTCCACATTTATGAAGAAGCTTCAGGAATGATCAGAGAAACTCTGGAAAGATAAGCAGATAGAAAAACTCTTTTCTCCAGTCTGACGGCTGAAGAACCTGAATGTCCCGTTCAAAATGTCTTTTATGAACTTTAAAAGCAGAAAAGGTAAGTACGGAAAAAAATCTCTTATTTTGAAAATTTCGGGAAGCCCCATTTTAAAAGGCGGAAATTGAAAAAGCAGCAGTGTGGCTTCAACTGAGTTTGGATGGATAAGGTTTTCAAAACAGAACCAAAGAAAATGCTGCAAATCCCTATGTTACCATGGTTACCACAGCAACCATTAACACCATCAGTTACGTTAGAGCCTCATCATGATGCTTCCACCATCATGCCTGACAGTGGGAGAAGCGTTTACTGATGCAGCTCGGTTCGTCTGACCAGAGATCCGAGGTGTGTGAAAGGGCTTTGAGCGGATGTCTGTGTTTGTGTGTCGGGGTGTGTGTGTGTGCGTGTGTGTATGTGTGCGTGTGTGTGATGGGATGTGACAGCTGTGATCTCTGCTAGTCCGCCCTCCTTTATCTGAAGTCATTTGGTTGTGAAATCACAGAGACAAACGTCAAATCACAAACCCCCCGCCTGTCTGCTGCCCCCAGCTGAACACACATACACACACACATACACACACACACACATGCGCACGCAGCGCCACCCTGAGCCACTCACAGTGGGTTGCTTAGGACCTGGATGTCCTGTTTTTGCTGTTGTTTACTCGTCAGCTGACAGCAGGAAGTGAACAGTCATGTGACGCTCTGTCTGTTGTCTCATTGGCTGCGGACTGTTCTTGTTTTCGGTACATTGTGGGGACGCCTGGTTCCACGCATCCTTATGGGGTCGTAGCAGGATGCAGGGCCACAAACCAAAATATGGAGAAAAAACTTCAGTATTTTTATTGAAACTGGAATAAATAAGATCCAGAAGACATGGAGTAAATATTTTATTTATTTCTCATAATTTTGATGGTTCTGAATATTTCATCCAATTTGGCTTCTCTCATCTTTCCCATGCTAATCTGCAATAGGTTCCCTATAAGGTTCTGGTCAGGCCTGTTTCCTGGCCCATCAAGCCCAGAACCTCTCTGGTCTTTAGATTCTGGTACCTCTTTGGGTCAGAACCAAGTCCTGCTGGAAATGAACTCAACATCTCCATGAATCTGGCCAGCAGAAGGAAAACTGAAGGACTCTAAAATGTTCTGGTCAATGGCTGGGCTGACTGTGGACCAGAACCAGAACCAGCTGGTGACCCAGATTATCACTGACTGAGAAAACATCAGATGCAGCACCGTGGTTCTGGTTTAGTCCCATCAGACTCTGAGACCTTGAGGTCCAGATAAAACTTTACTTTCATCTGAAGTTTGGACCTCTGAGCAACTGCCCGGTTCTGGTTCTGGTTCTGGTTCTCTCCTGTGTCCCAGGTTCTGGACCCGTCTGGGCATAGGGGTCCAGATGTTCTTATTCCAGCCCAGTTCAGTCCGGTGAAGATCCCTCAGATTTTTGAACAGATTCTCCCTGTTCCTACCACACTTTTTCTGTCCACTCAACTTTCTATAAAATTGCTAAGAGTTTTTCACAATATTGTAATTTTCTGAGGAACTGATTTTTATGTTTTATTCTCTGTAAACAGGAATCATAAAAATGACAAGACAAAGTTTTGAAATGTTTCAATAATGTTTGTGTCACCAAAAATATTTAATTTCTTTGTGATATTTTAATCTTTTGAGCTGTAATTTTAAATCCAGGAGCCACTGGACACCAGTCAGAGAGGCAGAACAAAACCTTGTATACAGCCAGTCGGAGACAGCAGCCAGTTACCCAGTTAACCCAGCAGGTTTCTGAGGAAGGAAGCTGGAGTATCCAGAGAGACGCCACGCTCGTACGGAGACTCCAGGCTGCGATTTGAACCTGTAGTGAACCTGGAGCTACATGTTGTTAATTAAGTCCTCTGATGTGATGGAAGTGTGTGTGTGTGTGTGTTCAATCTGCTGTCCTCTAACTTAGCCCCTGGTTCCTGTCCGACTCTGCCGGTCCAGCAGCTGTGAGCCGCTCCGTGTTCCTGTTTTCCGAACTGCCAGTAAACGCGTCGCCGCTCCAGTAACTGGAATATAAAACGGACCGCTGTGATTGGCCGGATCAGGACTCACCCTGGCTCCTTTGGCAGGTAAACACTGGCAGGTGGTGCAGTCCCGCCCGCCACACGGCTCCATCAGGTCGCCCTGGAAACCAGGAGAGGACAGGAAGTCAAGATGATGAGGATTCAACATGATTCACGAATCTTTAACTTCTGCTTCGTTTTGTCTGGTTGTAGTTCAGGTTCTACTTCCTACACCATTAAATCCAGAAGAGTTTTGTCATTTCGTTTTGTTCTTCCTGCTGTCCTGTCTTATCGTGTCCAGCAGTGCAGCTTCGTTCCAGGTGGAGGTCAACCTGAAACGCGGCCCGCTTCTGTCATGCAGCAGGGCGTTGTGCAGAATGTGGTGATCCATGATGGAAAATTCATGGAAAACCAGAAGAAAACGTGGTCTGAAGACAACTGGAGAGCTGGATCGGATCCAGAACTGGACCGGTTCCAGTCTGACCCACAGAGCAGGGATTCGCTTGGGTCAGTAGGAAACTTCTCATTAAAGCAAAGTCACATGTGGAGTTCCCCAAGGTTCAATCCCAGGATGCCTCCTACTCAGCACCTGCATGCTGCCGCTAGCTTTGTTAGCATAACGATGACACACAGCTCAACGTTATGATGTCACCAGGTGACCTTTCACCCCATCCAAACACTGAGCAGATGCTGAGAAACGGGAAATGTGTGGATATGCCAAAACTTTTTCCAGCTGAACAGAAACTGAAGTTATTAAAGAGGAACAATCTAGAGTTACAGATCTAGATTTATAGATCTAGAGTCAACGCACAGCTTCAGGTCTTCAGCTGGAAACCAGAGATCATTTCAAATTCAAATGTTTGAGGCTCTTATTGTGAAATTTTGCCCTGAATCTGCTAATCCACCTCCTTTGCTTTAGCCGCTCCTTTTAAAATCTCAGTTTTCTCTTGTGATCATTTCCTTTTTGCTATGTTTATTTATTTTACATTTATCCTGCTGTACTCAGTTAATTTATCTGGTTTTATTATTAGTAGCATATTTTCATATTAGGTAATAAACTGTATGTCTCGTCTTCGTTTATTTTTGTATTCTTATAAATTTCTTATTATTTTGCTCTGTCTGTGTTAATCCCAGTTTTCCTGCGGTCTCCCTGCCACAGCTGTTCCTCATCATTTCTAATTATCTCCTCCGGTTCCCTTCTTGTTTCCCTTCCCTCAGTATTTAAGCTCCTGGTTTTTCATCGGTTCTTTGCTGGGTTCTGGTTCCTCTACCTGTAAGTTTCCTTCAACGCGCCTGTTTGAAGTGACTCTCTGCACCTTGGCATTTTGTTTTTGGTGAGTTTAAAAGCTCTGACTCGGTGCGAACACGTCGGGCAGGCAGCAGTTTGTCCTCATGTTTTCGTTCTGGTGTTTCTTGTTCCACAGAAAGAATGTAAACAACAAAAAGATTTTCCCCATTCTCTTAGGAAGCAGACAGCTGATGGGTTTTTGATCAGATCAGTCGTAGACAATCGCGCTCTATTTTTTCTAACTCTTTCAGCAAAAAAAATGGTGAATGAGGACAGATGTTCCTCTGATCCAAATCAACTGGCGGAGAAAGAACGGCAGCTCACGTGGGCCGTTTACAGACTAAACATATGACAGCACCGCTAGCTTCTGCTGAGGCTTTGATAAGACCGAGGCGGCTCTCTGGAGGAAAATACAATCATTCAAAAGGTGAAAGAATTATAAATATGGACATAATAAAACCAGGTTTAAAGAGAAAACTAAACTAAGAGCGGCACAATGTGTAATACTCCGTTGTATTATAACAACTTCGATATTTGCAATAAAGGTTCTGCTGCAGTGAAGAGAGAATAAAGTTTTGGTTATTGATACTTAAAATTCTTCAAGTAGTTAGATGTTTATATTCATGCTCTTATTTTGAAGTGTGGAAAGAAAGTATTGTTTCCTCTTATGTTCTCTTTTTTTTGAAGAAACTTTATTGAGAGTTATTAAATATATGTACAAAATACACATAATTTGTTTTGAGAGACTCTTCATGTTTTTTCTTGTGACAACATGGCTGAATTTAACACCTTATTGTAGCTTCCACTAAATGCCATATTGGTATAGCACGTTAGCATTAGCTTCTACTTATTTGTATGCGCATTTGCATTGTTTCCAGTAAATAACGTGAGTGTTGCACATTAGCATTAGCTTTCACTAAGCTAATGTTTATGATTGGCGTTTTAGTGTTAGCACAGCTGCCTTTTCTTAGCTAAACCTGTAGTTTGTACTCTTGCTAGCGCTGAATCTGGTTCCCTATAAGCCTAATACATCCAGACGTCCCTTCAGGGTCCGAGGGGCCGGGTGCTTATTTCCAGTGGTTCTTGGGCGAGAGGCGGGGTCCGCTCTGGATGGGTCCCCAGCCCGGCCCAGACCAGATAACTCAACAGTCGTGTTTTCAGACTGCGGGAGGAAGCCGGAGTACCGGGTGAGAACCCGTCCTGAACGCAGAAACAGCAGGCCGGGATTCGAACTCAGAACCTTCTCACTGCAGGGCAGCGATGGACGGTTTGTTTTGGAGCGATAGGATCATAGGACTTTTCCATCCAAAGGTCTCCTGTAGCTGTTCTGACTGAACCCAATGTTCTGGCCCACAGAGTCCGTCTCAAGCGTGACTTTCTGTCCCGATTCCTGCTTGTAATAAAACAACATCAGACAGAGAGGAGCTAATCTGGGCTGTCCCTGCTCATATGTCCCACACTCACTGTGCCTGTTGATGTCCTGACTGTGTTTTCTTTTTCTCTGTGGGCCCCAGACGGTGAGTTTCCTCGCATGCAGCAGTGTTTGTGTAGCAGCCGCATTCCTGCAGCGTTGTGTAAACGAGGTTATCAGTGAGGCATGGTTATTGGCAGGAATGCTATCGCTTTATCTGCTGTCATGACTTTGTTCAGAGAACACCATCCTCCCTCCACCCAGTCATCCTCCATCACCGCTCTAATGTCCCGACTGTGCCCCGATCTGGGCCCAGTAACCGCTGACCAGCACCAGCCCTCCGTCCTCATCCCACCGATTGGCTCTATGCATCTAACTGGCTGCTGCTTACAAAATGAATCTAATCTGCAAATGTTCGTCTTCCCTTGTTAGTTTCCATCTTCTAGTCAGTTAATCATGCAGAAAGATGGAGGACCCGTGTGTGATCCAGGAGGAACGCCTGGCCCTGTGCAACACTCGGTTGTTTCCATGGATACGGTTCACATTTCTATGAAACCTTCAGCTTCAGTTCCGCCACAAATAAACCGCAGAAAATGAGTCTGAGCCGCTCTGCAGGTCTGAGGAGGAGAAATGTCACCATGGCAACCACATGGGGGACATAATGAGGATCATCCAACATGAAACAACCCATCCATCCATCTGTTCATCCTGTATATGCTACGCTTGCTCAATTGTTGGATGGTCGAATGGTTGGATGCAGTCTTGTCTAACTCTTGGAACAGAAAGTTGGACTCACCCCTTGACCTCCTGGAGGAGCTGTGATCAGAGCCAGGAAACACCTGTAGGAGAGGAGACACAGGTGAGACGAGACAGAGCCTGTTACCATGGCTACAGTCCACACAAACAGAGACAGAACAGTCCAATGTTTGACTTCAGAAATGTAAAATCTGATCCCATTTCTGGAAGTTAAACTCTGAACATGAATCATTTCGTCTCGCGCTGCTTTTTTACCAGATCCATGGATGGCGCCGGGGGGCGGAGCCTGCACCGGCAGACATCTTGTCCTCAGAGTGGAGTCCTGGTTACAATATGACCCAGTTGGGCTGACTCCGCCTCCAGCAGGTGATCATCCAGTGAGTGCGCTCCACACTGCTGCAGACACAAACAGAAGACGTGACGGCGCCACCTTCAGCACGGGCGGCGTCTGAGCAAGAAACAAGACGGACCAACAGACTGTCTCAGTAAAACCTGCGTTGATAAAATCCAGTCCGAGGACAAACTGATGCACAGGGTTTGGGGGATTCTATGGAGCAAAATTGGGGCCAGAAAGTTTGTGCAAAAAAAAAAAAAAAAAAGTACTGAACTGTGAATCTGAAAATTAGCCCCACCCCCCTCAAGTATTAAAACTTTTTTTTTCTGTTTCAAAATTGTTAAAAAAATAAAAAATAAACATTTCCATTTACAAATTATTTTTCAGTGTCAAAACTTTTTTTATTTTCCACACTTATTTAGTTTTTTTTTTGTTTAAATCCGACATTCTTACTGGCCCCAATTTAGCTCCATATGATTCAACCAACTTGTCAGTTTGATGCTGAGTTAGATGATGGTGACTTTCATGACTCGAAGTGAAGCAGAAGTTAATCAATCACAGGTCCGTTCAGGAACCACAGGGAGGAAAACGTTTCTGTTAATTATCTCTTTACTGTGTTTCTGCCGGTACATCTTGAACCAGAAAAGTCTCTTTATAAGTTACATTTTATAAGTTGTGCTGGTTCTAACATGAAAACTCTGCTCAGTTCAAAGTTAAGCAGAGTTAGGTGGAGGCTGCATGATGCTGTGGGCCAGCTTCTCTGTGATGGAGCTTTAAAGCAGAGTTAAAGTGATCAATCTGTCATCTGGACATGGTTCTGTTCAGAGATCGAAGGTCCAGCTGCAACGCTGCATTTTCTGCACGTTTCCTGGGATCCAGCGTTTCACCGTCAGCCTGGGAATTAGTAAATAATTAATTATAAACCAGTAAAGACGTCCAAGTGGGACGACTGGAAGAGCGACGAGTTCTGGTCAAAGCCTAGTCAAAGTCCAGACCTAATAACTGAGAATCTGTGGTCCGATTATTTGTACAAACTGTTGGAACCGATTCTTTTACAAACCGTGAAAAAGTTCGAGGGGTGTGAAAACTTTTGCAAAGTTTCATTTTGGGGAAACCTGGGAAAACATCAAAGCAAAGAATTTAGTCCCGTAAATTTGTCGGCCATGTTGTCCAGTTCTGCATTGGAATGCTTTCTTCTGCGGTGGAGGGATTAGATACGAGCAGGGGCCCGGTCGGATCAGGGGCTGGTCGAATCAGGGGCCCGCCGGATCAGGGGCCCAGCAGTGTTTGTACTGGAAAGTAGGTCAGATGGGAGCGAGAAGAGAAAACGACCGGAGATGTGAAACGACGATCACGAGGCTCAACAACAGCAGAACAAATTAAACCAGTGGAGCCCAAAGTGGGTCCCTGAGGGCCCGGATCCTGGATGTTTAATTCTCTCCCTGGTTTTAGTAACAACCGTCTCAGCAGGTCAAAGTTCTTCTTAGACCTCTAATGATCCATCTTTGGATCCAGGTGCATTAAACCAGGGAGAAACTAAAACACGCAGGATGCCGGCCCTCAGGGGCCACTTTGGGCTCCCCTGATAAACCGTCTGCAGAGAAATTAAAACCTGGATTTTCCCTCATTTTAATATTTTTTATTTCTCAGCAGAAATAAATTAAAGTTATAACAATCAGTTATAATTCAGATTTTAAAGGTAAATCCCAGAAACGATCCAGAACATCTGAACATCCTGTGACTGAGAGGAATCCGACCTGAGCAGAACCAGAACCTGAACGACCTGACTCGTTCAGGTTCGTTACATACACAAATGCAATTTTTGATGAATAAGATCACTGGATATCATTTAAGATATTTAATAAGATATTGATCTTATTCGATAAGATCAATATTGGATCTTATTCAATAAGATTGAATAATCGTATATAGTTAGCTTTCAGACGTTTTCTTTGCTGTTCTTCAGGTATGAACAGGCTGCTCCAACCGTCGGGTGATCCAGTAACCGCCTGTGCTGTCGGTACAAAGCAGAACAACAGAGACGGTTCTACCTGAGACGGTTCTACCTGAGACGGTTCGGTTCTACCTGAGACGGTTCTACCTGAGACAGTTCTACCTGAGACGGTTCGGTTCTACTTGAGACGGTTCGGTTCTACCTGACCCAGGTCTTCAGAAACACATCCTGAACTTCCTGCAGCAGGTATTTCAGGGATTCACGCCAATTATACCATAATTTTTTTTTTTTATGTTTTACTTCCTGTAATCAAAAATTACCTTTCATATTTTACAGCCGTCATAATAAAACCGATTCCTGGGATTCTGAAGATCTTTGAGAGTTCGATGCCAACACCTGAACATGTTTGTAATAAAAATATCAGGCACCGTTTCAGGATCTTGGTCGTCTCTCTGTCTCTGCATTTCAGGCGTTAAAGGAGCTGGTTGCCTCCATGCAGCTTCACACACAGAGACCAGGAGATGACAATCTGGTTCTGTTGTTGATTTTTATCAAATCGAGTCGGGATCCAGCATCACAGTAGACATCTGATGCTGGCGTTTCTCCACCAGGGCAGCCACTCAACACCTGTCCGCTTTTATCCACAGCACAAAAGATTTTGGCTCCAAATGAAAGATTTAGCTCAGTTAGCTAAACATTTAGCTTGAACAAACTTAAGCATTTAGCTTGTTGGCAAAGTAAACATTTAGCTATGAAACTAAATGCTTAGTTCATTAACTATTTGATTAGAAAAATAAATGTTTAGTTAAGATAATTAATTTGCTACAAACCAAATATTTAGACAATAAGGTCAATGTTTAGTTGACAAGCTAGATATTTAGTTTGCAAGTTAAATGCTTTGTTTGCTAACCAAATATTTAGCAATATTTGTTGTCCTCTTTTATCCCCAACACAATAAAGGAGACAGATTGTATTGTGAGCTTAGACAGTTTAATAGTTTTTGAGCCAGAACCAGGACAGAAATAGTTACAGTAAAACATAATTTAACAGGATTTGTTCTGGACAGACAAACGTCTCTATTAGCAGACGTTTTTAACTGACATTAAAAAGTTTGTTTCAAGGCTTAAGAATTGGCTGAAGATGAGCCAGAATTGCACTCATTTTTAAATATTGTAATTGTTTTTGATTCATTAGTTTTAAGTGCATTGCTTTAGGTGTCTTTTTCATCATTTTATTGTATTTACTGTTAATCTTAACATTTCATTTTAATCAGCTGTTAAATGTCTTTCTAAGAGCTTAGCAAACTGTGTTTTGATCTGTTTTTTTATGTTTACTAATCAATTAAACAAAATTTAAAAACTGTCATTGCGATTGGTTGAACAGTTTCCTGTCAAACAGCTTCCGGTGTGAGTCAGCGCGTCACTAAGGAATAAAATAAAAAACAAAAAACAAGAGGGTCGGGACCAAGATGGCGACCGGACCAGTCGCTGTGTGATGTAGCTGAGACACAGATTTCAATTTTCAGTCCTCCTTGCCAACATAATGCTCTCTTTTTGATCCAGGAATGTCTGTAACTTCTATGTTTGTTCTATTCAACCTGATCAAGAGTCACATTGTTGTTAAGACTGCGTTCAAGGACGAGAAAAGACTAGGAGCTAACAAGCTAACCTCTGGGTTCAACGGTCATCTTCCAGATCAACGTATACTACGATGCAACGATCGGAGCACAGCCTTAAAAGAAAAGAGAAAGGGAAATCTAAATCTAAATCTATAGCTTCAGACTTGCACAAAGACACGATGTCATCGACTGCAGCTAGTGGTCCCCGGATTTGCTCCCCATCTGATCCAGCTGCAGGTATCCCTGCCTCCGACCATAACTATATTGGTTCCATGGACAGACAGAGCCCTGATCTGTCTCCTCTACTGGATTCTGACCCAGATACCCCTGCTAAACCAGAGGAAAAGAAACTAAAAGGTGACTTGTCTCTCTTTCAATTACAAGACAACATCGCTAAGATAATCAATGATCGCTCTGATAAATTAGAAAATATGGTCAGCTGTAACACCATTAGCATCGATGCTCTGAAGAAGTCAATTGACTTCATTTTTACGGAAATTGAAACGCTAAAATCCGACATGAAAGCTGTGAGCTCCATATCGGAAAACACTGTGCAGAAAATGGCTGAAGTAGAAATGAGAATAAACGAAACTGAACGATACCAACGTAGATGGAATTTAAGGCTACACGGAATCCCAGAAGATAAGCATGAAAACATCAGAGCCAAAGTTAGCGACATCTGCTGTGCTGTTGTTGGAGAGAACCAGGTAAAGATGAAAGAAAGTATTGACATCGCTCATCGTCTGGGTCGCTTCAACGACCAACAGAGGGCGCCGAGAACCACTATGATCCGCTTCACCAACAGATCATCCCGCGACCTGGTATGGAAAATGGCCAAGAGCAGCAGCTTTCTGAAGGAAAACAGGCTGAGGTTTACAGAGGATCTCACCACAGCTGACAAGGCTCAGCGAGAAAAACTGTGGCCATTAATTGATGCAGCCCGGAAAGAAGGAAAAAAAGCCCATTTTGCTGGAGTCCGTGTGATCATTGAGGGAAAAGAAATCAAGTCACCGCTGTCCCCATCTGGACAGAATGTCATTCCTGTCCTTATGGACACAACAAGCCCTTCATAGGCATGGTCACAGGTTCTGCTCAGTTGGTCACCTACAAAGCCTACACACTTAATATTTGGTTCCTTTTCTATCTTCTAATTCTGGAAGGCAGTTTGCCTATTTACATTATCTTAATTCACTCTATGTTTAAAAAATAACTATATGTTTATTGAATTCTGGTTTGACTGTGCTTTGCTAAGTGTATTTACTATGTTGTTAAGTACAGTCTCTGCTTTGCTGTGCATTTCAGCACTTTTCATATCATTTTGAATTTATTGTCCTTGATAGTTATTAATGCAGCTATACTGTTCCAAACTGCAAGCTTCTTCTAAGTCTTAGTATCTGACATTCTAAATCACCTTAGCTCCATTCTGTTCATGGTTTAAATTACACCATTCCGGGTCTGTAGGTTGTTTTCTGTGTCCACTTATCCTACATTGTCCCTTTCAATCTTCTCATTAAATGCCAGGGGTTTAAGAGAAAATGTTAAACGAAAAGCTTTATTTTTATTTGCCAAACAACAAAAGTCTGATTTTTGTTTTTTTCAAGAGTCACATAGTGTAGCAAATGATGCATCCTTTTGGAAAACTCAATGGGGAAATGAGTTATGGTTTTCTCATGGCTCAGAAAGATCAGCAGGGGTTACTATTTTAAAAAACAACTTTAATGGTTCTGTTCTACACTCAGAAAGTGATCCTAATGGCCACTATATAATTTTAATCCTGAATATCAACAACTATATTACCCTTCTTGCCAATGTATATGGATATAATTCAAAACCTGAAAATGATTTTTTACTTGATAGATTAGAATCTAGCTTTTTACACTGGTTATCAAAATACCCAAATGCTCTTCTTTTAATGGGTGGAGATTTCAACGTTGCTTTGAACAGCTCCCTAGATCGATGGCCTCCAAGTGTTAATAATACTTCTTCTATTAACTTGTCCTCTTTTATACAAAAATTTAATCTCATAGACATATGGAGGGAAAAAAACCCTGTCTCTAGAGCTTACACATGGTCTAATAAGCCTCGCTCATTAATGTCTCGCATAGATTACTGGTTAGTTTCTGATTGCTTACATAAGAATAACATTACTCCTAGAATATTAACAACACCTTTAACTGATCACAAAGCAATATCATTGATTGCCTCATTCTGTCCTAACATTACTCCCACATTCAAAAGTTCTTATTGGAAACTTAATAATTCCATCTTAAAAAATGTGCTAGTAATTGATAAAGTCAAATTATTAATAAACCATTTCTGGAAAAAAGCCTTAATTAATAACAATTTCTCTAGAAATTGGGAACTCCTTAAATTTGAAGTTACAAAATATTTCAGAGAGTTTGGTGCCTCTCTATCTAAATCCAGGAGAGATGAAGAAACAAATGTAATATCCAGAATAACTGAAATTACTCAAATCTCACCTGAAAATTTATCTGAAAATGACTTAAAGGATTTAATCATTCAACAAAATAAATTAAATGAAATATACAGAAGGAAAGCAGAGGGGGCTTTTGTGAGATCGAGAAGGAAATGGCTGGAGGAAGGGGAACAAAACACTGCGTATTTCTTTCAATTAGAAAGAACCCGTGGTCAATTCAACTCAATTCAAAAACTTAACATTAACAACTTTATCACTGATGATCCCCAAACAATAGCAAAGTATTGCTCTACTTTCTACAGTGAGTTGTATGAATCACACTATAATAAATGTGAATCTGAAATTTTCTTTACACATCTTACTGAAACTAAGTCAATTAATGATGACCAAAGGAATGTCTGTGATAGTCCCCTATCTCCTGCTGAAGTCCTGTTTGCCATCAAGCACCTAAAACTCAACAAATCTCCAGGAGTTGACGGCCTAACTTCAGAATTCTACATCACCTTCGCAGAACAACTGGCCCCGTTCCTCCACCGGCTGTTTGCAGAATGCATTGATAACCAAACTCTTCCTCCCACTCTGTGTCAAGGCCTTTTGACATTAATTCCCAAACCTAAAAAAGACCCCCTTCTGATTGATAATTGGCGTCCAATCTGCCTTCTTAATAATGACTATAAAATTCTAGCTCAAATTTTTGCGATGAGAATGAAAAGTGTTCTTAACTTTATAATTGATGAAACTCAAAATGGTTTCATGACACAAAGACATATAGCCAACAACATCAGGCTGGTGTTGGATCTGATTGACTATGCAGATTTGTGCCATGATGACAGCCTTATATTATTTTTAGATTTCCGTAAAGCCTTTGACACCATTGAGCATAATTTTGTTTTTCAAACATTAGAGAAATTTGGTTTTGGTCCTTACTTTTGTGCTGCAATCAAAACCATGTATAAAAATGCTAACTGTTCAATCAAGCTTCATGTTGGTACGTCTCCCAGATTTGATCTAAAGCGAGGTGTGAGGCAAGGTTGCCCGCTGTCCCCATACCTCTTTTTGATCTGCTCTCAATTACTTTCAGATTTCATTAAACTCAACCATTTGAAAGGTATCTCTTTTGCTGATAAAAATATTATAATTAGTCAACTAGCCGACGATACCACTTTATTTTTAAAGGATGCTTCTCAGGTTTCTTTAGCAATTAATATTGTTGAGAAATTTTCTAGAGCCTCTGGACTCTACCTTAACATTGATAAATGTGAACTTTTAGCCCTTAAAAATTGTAACAAACCCTCTATTTATAATATTCCTGTTAAAGAATCGGTCACTTATCTCGGCATAATGATCAACAAAGATCAAGATTCTAGAAATGCTCTGAACTTTAATCCTATTGTAGAAAATGTACAAAAGAAACTAAATTCTTGGCTTCAAAGAGATTTATCAATTCAAGGAAGAATTTTGCTAACCAAAGCAGAAGGCATCTCCCGTTTAACTTATCCAGCTTTGTCTCTTTCTGTAAATAAACAAACAATTGACATCATTGATAAAATGCTTTATAGATTTGTATGGAAAAATAGGATTCATTATATCAGGAAATCAGTCTTAATGAACTCATTTGAACTTGGTGGCCTCAATTGTCTTGATTTCTCAACCTTAAACAATACATTCAAAATAAACTGGATTAAACAGTTTCTCAAAAATCCAACCTCAATCTGGAATTTTATACCCAACTATTTATTCTCAAAACTTGGTGGCCTTAAATTTATTCTCCTTTGCAACTACAAAATTGAAAAACTACCCATAAAGCTATCTAATTTTCACAAACAAATGCTTCTTTCCTGGTCTCTAATTTACAAGCATAATTTCTCACCCCATCGATATTATATTTGGAACAATGGAGACATTTTGTACAAGCATAAATCTTTATTCTTGGAAAATTGGTTTGAACATGGAATCATCTTGGTTCAGCAGCTTTTTAGACCTGATGGTGTCTTAATGTCTTATTCTGAACTTCTAGAAAGGTTTGGTCTCCCCATACCACCAAAGGAATATGCACTTGTTTTTGATGCCATCCCATCTGGTGTTATGATGCTTCTTAAGTCTTCTGTAACTTCTGTTCTGACTCCTCCAGGTCTAGACGCTGCTGTCACTAATGTTGGTCAAATCTGTTTTTCCACAAGAAAGCGAAAGAACAACCGTGATGTACGTGCCTTATTCCAGAAGGACATCGTCTCTGTTCCTAATGTTATCTCTTATTGGAATAACTTTGCCCCCAACCTGAACTGGAAAAAAATCTGGTGTCTTCCATCTAAATATTTAATTATTAATAAAATCAAAGAAGTGTCTTTTAAGATAATCCATCGTTTTTATCCCTGCAAATTTTTCCTTCAACGATACAAAAAAGACATTGACACAAACTGTTCATTTTGCCAACTCTATGTAGAAGATCTCTGTCACTTATTCTGGTCATGCTATTTCTCTTGTATTTTCTGGCAAGATATTTGTACGTTTATTTCCCAAAGAATTCTTGATAACTTTTCCCTCACTTATATAAATATGTTGTTTGGATTCTTCTCTTATCCCACTAACAAAACCAAACATTTTTATATTATCAATCTAATTTTATTAGTCGCAAAATATCATATACATAAATCTAAATTCTCAAATCAGAAACCTCGCTTTTCAGCCTTTAAAGTGGAATTCAAACAATATATTACATCTCTCCAGTATTCAAGGAATAGAAAAGCAATTAAGACAGTGGATATGTGCTCTCGCTTTAACATCTTTCTAAGTTAACTTTTTTATTTATTTATTTGCTTTTCATTTTATTTGTGCTTCCTATGTAACACCCTGGCATTGTTGTCTTATCTGTTTTGCTACTTATTGCGTTGAGTCTGCTATTTTGTAAACCCCTTTATTGTCAATAAAAAAAAAAAAAAAAAAAAAAAACAAATGGCGCCACAGTACTACTGCTTAGTTTCTCAACAGGTTGTTGCTAGGTAACAGAAGTTGGAGGGCAAGTTCAAACGGATTGTCACCCCCCCACACCTCAATCCGCAGGTTGTTGCTAGGTAACCACTGCAGGCCTTAATGCTCAATTATGATTTTTTGTGAAATCTTTTTATTATTTATTTATTCATTCCTTTATTTATATATTTATTTTGTGTGGTCATTCACGTTTCCAAATAAAGGCGACCAGCAGCAGCGTGAACTCCATGTGTCACGCATGCGCAAGAGAGGGCGCAGTGAGCCACAGTGTGTTTGTATTTTTTTGTTTTTTTTGTTGCCAAACCCCATAAGAAGTGCTCAGGATCTGCGGAAGTAAACATGGATGCTAACGGTGGAGCATATCTTACTATTTTAAAGTTGTTGCCCGACCGGAACCAGCACATTAACAACTTAATCCTCATTATGGTCCGCCGTGGTGGTTGTTTTCCTTCCCGCCCGCGCGTATCAGGGCGCGGAATAGTGACGTTCGGCGAATATCAATGACGTCCAGGTCGGATGAAAGCGACCTGACCACGTTTGAAAATATCCGACCTGATTTAGAACCACACATTTATTGTATGTCATGTGGTTCACACTCCGTACCAGTAGGTGGCGGTAATGCGACTAAAAGTTTGTAGCCAACCGCCAGCAAAACCAAGAAGAAGAAGAAGAAGAAGAAGAAGAAGAAGAAGAAGAAGAAGAAGAAGAAGAACCACATATCCAAGTATCCTGGATCGCAGTCGAAAAGAATCCGATCTATGTTGTTCAGACTGTCATGAAAACATCAGCTACAGGTCGCATTAAGGAAAAACTGAATCGTTTTTGGGTCACTTCCGGCTGCAGTGTGAATGTAGCTTTAGTCGATGCCACTAACCTAGCTTAGCTAGCTAAGCTAGGTTAGTGGCATCGACACTAAGATGGAGACGGACGGAGCGGAGCTTAAACCAGCAACCCCCCCCCCCCCCCCCCCCGATTAAAGGACAAACTCTAACCAAAAAATGGTTTTTATCTTAGAAAAGCAAAAAGTTGGTATTTAACTCAAATAAAAGATCCGTGTGAAATGTTCTGGACCTCAGTTAGAAAGCAGCCAAAGTCCCAGACCAGGTGAGAACCTGCTGCTCTGACAGGTTTAATGTTTCTCCACATGTTGACTCAGCTGATCCCATTAAAGCTGAGTCATCATTACTGAGTTTTCAGCGGATTTAAGGGATCAAAGTTCATTAATTTCATCCTGAAACTTTGAATCTTTACTCACATATTCACAGCAAAGACTTTTCAATTATTCATACTCATTTGAAACTTTTCTCTCTCCATAAAACCTCCGACGTCACGCGTGATTCCACTCCAATCAGCCCTGACAGCAGCTCAGGTGAGCTCCTTACCTGCGGGGAGACTCTCAGTCCGCAGCTTCACGCACTTTTCATTCCTCAGGCGGAGGAAGTGAAAGCGGGAGTTTTGTCCGACATTAGGCGCAGCTGCTCGGCTCCAAACACCGAGCTGCTTCCGTTCATTCCTCAGTAAAATCCACGCAGCAACAAAATGTGAAAGTTTGAAATTTTTTGACCAGAAAACGCAAATTTTCAGAGCAAAAATATGAAGGTCCCTCCATAAAACGGACTGATCTGTTCTCAGCTTATAATAACTGTCCGGTCTGAGATGGAGCCAGTCTTTAACCGGCAGGGTGGAGGCGAGGTGGGGGCGCAGTGGGAGGTGTGGAGTGGGGCTTCCCTCCACTGCTGCTGGGGTTTCACTTTCCCAATCCGCACAGGATCTCTGTGAGGAGAACCGACCCAAGCCGGTGCTCCGAGCCGGGAGGTGCGCTGCTCTCTGCCCGCCTGGATGGCGTCTCCGGCGGCTGCGAGGCGGAGGATCCCCCGCCTGCTGGTCCGGCTGCTGGTCCTCGGCGCGCTGCTGCTGCTGGCCAACGGCAAACTGGTGAGCAAACTGGTTTCCCCGCTGTGAGCTCACCTTGATGCTGGGACACCAGTCCAGGTTCTGGTTCTGCTGCTTCTCACACTGGATGTTAATTAGACCAACTTATTGATCCGTTATTACTTCGTTAACTATTGGTTGCTTACCCGTCTGTCAGTGACAGATGATCAGATTTTCTTAAAACTCTCAGGCTTTATTTAGACAGTAACTTTCTGTGCATAACTTTAATTATTTTAAAGGTAATAATTAACATTTAATAGGTGAGTGTGTGTTTGGGTCTGATGATTATTATAAATTAAAACGATTGAATATTATAAGACTAGTTAAATTAAAAATATTAATATTATTAATGAAAATAATAAATTCACAACAATAAAAATAGTTAAATAAGTAAAAAATCTATATAATGAAAATATTATATTGACAATAATATCAGAATAGTTAAAATTATTACAAAGTAATAACATTAATAATGGAAAATAACTATAATGGTAATAATATAGTAGAAAGTTTGGCCGTTTCTGATTAATTTAATATTGTCCAATAAAAATCGTAAAATACTTTTTAATCATCCTGCTTCTCTAATTTTGCAGATTTGTTGCTGTTTTTAAAAATAATTCTTAAACACCAATTATTATTAATTTTTTATTGAACCATCTGCACGTCCATTTTCTGTCAGTGATGCTTAAGAGATCGTCACTGATTGGTTGGCTGTCACAATGTATTCTTTGAAGCATTTTGATTGGTTAAGGCACCGGAAGCGTTCAGGACGATACTTCGCCAAATGCGAGGCAAGTATAACTGCTTAATATTTCTGAATATTTTTAGATGTTTTTCGATATTTTGTGATAATTTATAATAAATCTACGACAATCGAGAATAATTTTGAGATAATTTCTGATAAGTTCTGTCAGATAGTTTTTGTCCAAAATCTTTTTGATTTTTTTATTCTGTGTTGAACAAAATATACAGCTGGTCCATGTTAGAGCTAAGGTCGCTAAGCTAACTGCTGCTTCGGGCTGGAAGACGGAGAAAACGGAACAGGTAGGCGTTTACACAGGAACTGGTTTAGAACAGGAACTGGTTTAGAACAGGAACTGGTTTAGAACAGCACTGAAACTGGCATGGAAATAGAAATTATCTAGCTCTGCAACTGGATTGGCACTGGAACTGTTTTAACTCTGGAACTGGTTTAGAACAGGAACTGGTTTAACACTAGAACCGGTTCAGTGCTGGAACGTCAATATGTCCGTCCTTTCAGCTGAACGTCCTGCAGGAAGAGAGAAGGTCAGACTTTAAGTCCGTCTGGTTCTGAACTCAGGCGGGGTCTGTGTTGGTTTAGTTAATCTGTTCTGGGTCAGCCCTTTGTCCCGGTCTGCTGTTATGAGAGCACGCACACACACACACACACACACACACACACACACACACACACACACACACACACACACACACACACACACACACACACACACACACACAGAGCTTCCGGTTGTTGCACTGGTTTGCAGTGGGTCGGTCCGTAAGCTGACGGTACATCATGTTGTCTGTGTGTCTTCGTCACGTTTCGTTTCTCACAGGTGAAGGTTTTCCTCAGACGTTTCCCCGAAAACGACTCCCACACCCACTGCAAACTAAAGTAGATGTTAGAAACAATTTTAAAACAAACCATTTTAAACATTAAAGTTAGAATAATTTTTTAAAATTAAGAAAATGGAGACAAAATAAAGAAATTAAAAGGATAAAGGAAAAAAGAAATAAAAAATAGAGAAAAAAAGTGAGAAATTAACAATAAGAAAGAAAAAAACATTAAAGGTAAAAAAAAAGAAAATTATTTACAACTATCTTCAACTTTCTTTACTTTTAAGGATGAAAGAGATGACAGTAGCTTTCTGTGTACAACTTTAGGTTTTTACCCAAACTGAAGACGTTTTTATTAATTAGTTGATGGATCCTAATAAAAATCACGGAGGCGTGAATCTGAGGAAAAAATGCGACGTCATGAGTTTTTATCCGGGTTGCGGGGCGTGTTGCTGCAAACACCGCAGGGAGCAGATGAGCAGATTAGAGCGGGAGCCGTCTGTCGCCATGGTTATCGCAGGAAGAGGACAGTCTCACCTGCTGGATACAGAAGGTGTTTGGGTTTGGCCCCCACGCCGGGGCCCCTGGGACGCCGCCGTCGTGAGAACGCACGCTCCGATGCACAGCAGACGCTTTACGGAGGAGCTGAATGCAGCTGCCACCATGACAGCCGATGTCTCAGCAGGCGGCGGCGTGCCTCAGGGCGCCGCATCCTAACTGTCACGTTTACATTCCTCTGAAAAACACGATGTTCTCTTTTAAATGCCTGAATGAAGTCGAAGCTTGGAGATTTTTGTATCCACAGCTTGATGATTGCACCGTGGACGACCTGACCTCTGACCTGTCCAAAACGTATTATTTCTTTTTTATTGTTATTTATTTATATATTTGAGCTGCTCATCGTTCCTGTTTTTAATTTAGCATTTTTTTATTTAACTGCTCATCTTTTTTGCCTTTACATTTTTATTTTTTCTGTTTATTTGTATTATCCTCCTGTCTTTATTTTTTTCATTCATTCATTATTCGTATTTATTTTAGCTGCTCGTCTTTCTATTTTTTAAAAAAAAAGTTTTTATATTCCTTTATTTACTTAAGCAGCTCGTCTTTGGACCGGATCACTCAGGCGAAAACAAATCACTCACTTTTACTGGTGACCATGAAAAGTTATTTAAAAATCGAAACTTTTTCAAATCTTAAAATCTATAATATATAATAAAACATTGTTAATTTATGAACGTGTGTTTGAAATTGTTCTTGTTATTGATTTTAATTGTTTTTGGGTTTTAATTTTGTGATGTTTGTAATATTCTGATTTTATTATAATGCTTTTTGTGTCAAAATCAGGATGGAGATTCTCTGCTACAGGAGGGACTAATGGGGGTGCTAAGCTAAATCAATCAGAGCTAAGCTAAATTAGTCAACTCCAATGAGCTTAGCTACATTAAGCTAATCTAAATTAAACCACATAAGGCTAAATTAAGCTAAGCTAGGCTAAGCTAAACTACTCGCTGCTCTTCACTAGCTCCTTGCAGCCACAGAATGGATTATACTGTATATATTTTTTTGTTTTTAAAAATCGTCATGTCTTCGCCCCACCTCGTCTCTCTGACTTGCTTCGGCCATCTTTCCTTGCTGTCTCTGAGGTCGGAGGTCGCCGTTGGCGGCCGGCGGCTCTCGGTCGCCGCTGTACACTGGGCCGACTCCTTTCTGAAACTGATCTGTTTCAGTTTCTGCAGGACATTTGATGTTAGTTCGTGTTGATTTGAGCTCTTTCTGTTTTACTCAGAACGTTTTTCAGTTGCTAAGCTGGAAATGAAGGAACGTAAATCAGACGAACGTGAAGCTGAAACTCCTGCTGGTTCTGCTTAAATCACCTTTAGTTTTATCTGTTCTAACATGGAGTTTGCCTGTTTTTGTCTCCTCAGGTCTGTCACTGCACCGGGAAGTCCCGCTGTCACTGCGAGGGGGTCAAAGGTCAAAAGGTGAGCAGATCTCCTCTTTAACAGGTCGGTTAGAACAGCCTTCACCTCTAACATCGGGGCTATAATGTGGTTTCAATTCAAAGCTCTTAATATATTTCTTCATTCAACACAAAGGGAAATATTTCTAATAAGCTAATTGGATTATTCTGGCTTCCAGCTGATAATTACACTGTAAAATATAACGCAACGTAAAGGAAAGATCCTGACAGGAAATCACAGCAAACACTCACACACAGGTAAAATATAAAGAATAAAACTGTACAGTAAGGGAACAATTTCAACATAAATATTGTATAGTTACAAAAACAGTCCAGAGGAATTTTTATTAAAACATTTACAAAATGTGCTTTGATATTTGAGCATTAAGACAGAATGTTTATAATTAATGGAATAAAAACGATGAACAGTGAAGTTATCAGATACTTTCTGGGTTTGTTGAAGCAGTGATGATGCTAACTAGCCGACGACGGGGAGAAGCTGTAGCGTAGCAGAAAGTGAGGGGAGGGTGTAAGGAACTTATACATGAGTATGATTGACTGCACTAAGACCCTCCCCCTGGCTCTGATTGGTTGTTTCTGACTGAGCTGTGTGTTTCTGCAGTTAGTCCTGGAAGTAAACAGGATTATCTGTCTAATATTAAACCTTCACAACATGGTGACAGCTTCAACAAATATGTAAAAAAACAATTTTTATAAAAGTTACAAACAGCAGCTTGAAATAAAGTTCCACATTTCTGGACAATAAAGAGTTATTGACTAGAACGTTAGAGCATTGAGTTTAGTCTGAATGTTCCTGAGGAAATGTTCTGCTGCTCTCAGCCGGTTAATCGGACCAGAATCTGCGGTTTTGTTGCTGAACAAACATTTTCCAAACAGTGTCTTGGTAAGGCAGCGGCGGTGATGCTGTGGGCTCTGCAGCAGATGGACAGATAGTTGTCTGGAATCAGACTCTGAAAGCAAACGATGCTTTCGCTGCAGACATCAGATCAAATCTCAGCTCTGATAAATGAGCTCAGCCTCAAACACGGAGAGCAAAACGATTTTAATCTGCTGCTGTTGTGTCTGTGAGGGCGCTGCCGTGCCACGATGGGGCGACCTCCAGGTCCAATGGGGTCAAACGGGGTCAACATGTGACGCATGGAAACGGGACTGAATGTGTTTTTTATCACCACATTCAGTCATTTTCTGCTTGTATTGGCAGTTCGCTCTCATCTTATCATTCTTCTTTTCTATTCATCTCTCCTGTAAAAAGATCAACAGAATAAAAATGTGAGGTGTGCAGCGGTTTGTCGATGCTGCCGCCTGATTGGTCCAGGGCGTCGACACCTGGGACCACCCAGGTGGCGACGCCTGAACGGCCGGCTTCCTGTTGGCTGAACATGAAACATCCATCTGTTCGCCTGCAGCGCAGAGGAAAAGCTCACTGACTCGGGACAAACACTGAGTTCAGGAGCGCTGCTGCCGCTTAGTGGACAGGAGGAGAACTTCACCTGTTTTTATGTCGTCAGGGAGAAGCAGGATACACAGGAGACCCAGGACTTCCTGGAGTGATGGGATTTCCTGGAAGCGAAGGTCACCTAGGGTCACCAGGAGAAAAGGTAAAATCCTTTTATAATTATTATTGTTATTATGCAGCTTGAATTTTGAGTATTTAAAGAAATAGTCAAAATTTTTTCTTTTGTTTCTGATGGATGGATGATCTAATCTGCTCTTTCTTTTGCTCAGGGTAACCCGGGAAACGCAGGCATTGTAGGAATTAAGGGCTCTCGGGTAAGACTGATGATGATGATGATGAAGCTGAGGTCAAACATCTCGGAGTCGACATCAGAACCAAGCTGAAACTCTGGAATCGAACTGGAATCTTTATGCTTCTGCGATGGCGGCTTGAGGCCATTGTAGATAACAAAAAATAACAATAGTAAAAAAAGGAATAAGTTACTGAAAAAAAACTCAGAAACTTTGAGATTAGTCTCAGAAATTTTCTAGAGAAAACTTGGAAATGTCTGAGATTCAAAACTCAAAAATTTTCAACTTTGAGCTCAGAAAGTCTCCATGTTTTTTCTTGAAATTTCTAAGATTAATCTAAAAATTTTTTGTTTTTTTGTGGAAATTTACATGAATCTGCAGTGGCTCTAAAACTCCAGTTAATATTTTGGTTCTTTGTTTCCAGGGACCTCCAGGAACACCAGGTTTTCCAGGACCTCCAGGTCTCCCAGTAAGTCACAAAAACAGAAAACAAAGCAATCATAACTTCTAAAACAATTAACAGACATTTGAAAGATTTGCTAAACATTTGAAAATGATTATTTAAAATGAAGTCACTGTCTTGTTTTTGATAAAATACATTTTCTGCTCTGTTGCTGAGATAAAGATTCAGTTTTTATTTTTCAGGGGCTTCCTGGGCACGAAGGGCCAATGGGTCAACCCGGGCTCCCAGGATGCAACGGGACAAAAGTACAGATGGATTTATTTCAGAACTGATTCTGTCCAGTTTGACCCAATGCAGCTTATTTACATTAAATCCATACAAAAAGTCATTTAAGGCAGTTTCACATAGAAGTAAAAACTCTAGATCTGAACTGTGGCTGTAAAGTCTTCACAACGTTAAAATTTAAAATGTCAAAGAAGAAAAAAGAAACCAAGGCAAATCAAGTCAGATTTTTCCCACATTTAATGTGACATGTAGTTAGCATGCTAACTAAAGGTTTAGCTTGAAGCTGTGATGTTTATAAACTATTGATTCCATGGTGAAAATATGACTTTGAAGAATTAACTCAGTTTTTCTCTTCTGGCAGGTTAATAACCCAAATTATTGCTGTTAAATTCAGACTGTAACTTCACAATTGGCTCCCCAATGTGAAGATTCAAGGTTACGATAATGAGGTTTACAGCAACAAAAACACCCACATCATCAGAATTTATTTAAACTCAAAAAGGAGTTGAAGTTTGTTCTGCAGTTCACATTTTACTACTCAAAGAAAGCGTGTGAAGAAATAAAACTGAGAAGTTTTTGGGTGTCAGGAAGATAAACGAGTTTATCATCAGCGTAGAGATAGAGCTGCTAGTTTGGTTCCTAATAAAGTCACTTTTCTGACCCACACAGAGTTTACAGGGAACGGCAGAGTCTTCAGCCGAGCCCTGAAACGCCACAGTCATATCTAGTTGGGTTTGTGTTTTCAGACCATATTTGTATTTGAATCTAAGCAATCTGGGATGTTTTGGATCCAACAATCCTGATTTTAGACTCTGTGACAAAGATTTCTGATCCACATGAGTTAGCACAGCAGCTTCTCCCCTGCATTAACCCAGCAGGGGGCACCGCTAACCAAAATGTTGTGCTAGCTCTAAATCATAAGCTTTACTCCAGCTAGGCCAACTAGATGCTAATGCTAAAGGTGAACACAGTGGAAAACTGCAGTTACAGAATGCTGTATGCAGCGTCCCGTCACTGAGTCGACCAATCACGTCGCGACGTGAAGTAAACCCTTCAGCTATCAACTCGGATATTATTTCAAGGTTTATTCAACTGAAAGCTTACAAAGCAGCACTTTGAAATTTACCCCCAAAAAAATTTATTTAATGGAAGCTAAGTGCAGCAAACGTTAGCAAAACGCTGAAATGCTAAGTGAACACTTAGCTGTTAGCTTGTTAGCGGCCGCGTCCTAACAGAATGAGGCCTGCTGTCGTCTGCCAGGGGGAGGCCGGCTACCGAGGGGTTCCTGGACCTTCAGGACCGCCGGGACCACGAGTACGTCCTCTCATTTGGTTCAAGTCAAACACATTGAACCAGACGTTAGAGCTAACTGTGTGTGTGTGTTTCAGGGGGCCCCGGGGCCACAAGGCATGAAGGTGAGCCTCACTCACAGCCTGCAGACACTCAGCTTGATCTGCAATAATTCATTCATTAATGAAGGATTCAAACTCGGCTTGACTTTAGGGAGACTCGGTCGTGATTCCCCTCAGTCAGGAAATAAAAGGAGCAGCGGGACCACAAGGGCCAACCGGCAAAAAGGTAAACCATTTATTATTGTTATTATTATTATTGTAGCGACTATTTGTCCAAAAACTCCAAAATAAAAAACTTCAGACTTCAAGGTGATTAAAGCAAAAGTGAATTCAACTCAAATAGTCACTTGATGCACCGCAGGTTTCTGGCTTAACGCTCCAAAAGGATCCAAAGTCCAAAATACTGTTCTGTGTTTATTTATTCCATAGTAAAGCATGCAACACTTCACCGGAGCCCTGTTGTTTTTCTACCTGATTGTCTGACCGACTGACTGACTGACTGACAAAGTAACTGGGAACAAACCATGTGACCCACGAGCAGAAAGGACTCACTGATACTGACGTATTTCTACGTGAAACTCCCAAAATGTCCCAAACTGAAATTAACTAATTAAACAAATTACTAGACAACAAACTTATTATAAATAACTAAAATTAAACAAAAACTCTAATTATAAATTAACCAGAAAGTAAATAAATAAAAATAAACTAAATAATCAAAGGTCTAAGATTTAACTGAAGGTCTAAGATTTAACTGAAGGTCTAAGATTTAACTGAAGGTAGAGGCTCAACAGGTTGGGATTAACTGAGTGGTTTCTGCTTCATGTTCCAGGGGCAAAGCGGACATGGAGGAGAACCGGGCGAACCGGGACGGCCCGGAGCCCATGGACTTCCTGTAGGCCTTAACTTTGATTTAAAGAAAACTACATATTTAATTGCACTTAAAGTGACCAGGAAGTCTTTATTTTCCAGGGAAGACGAGGATCTGCAGGAATTGAAGGAGAAAAGGTTTGTATGTTTGAGTCTGAGAAACATTTCCTGATGTGAGAATGTTACAGTTTATGGTTTTACTGTTTCTGCCCAGCGATGATTCTGTGAAACCAGCAGCGCCGTTTGTGGTTCATACTGTAATACTGGGTCAGTATGACAATAATGACTTATTGTCATAAATGGGAATATTGTCGTTTAAAGACTATTTTCAGATAATGTAATGTAAGAACACATTCTCAACGATCTGTGAAGTTTAAATTCTAGTAAACACTTAACACAAACAGAAACAAGAAATAAAATGAATTATGAAGTTTCTGTAAACAAAACTGTTCAAAAATCTTTAGTTGAGACCAAAACAGCAAAATGAAGATTCAAAATGATAAATCATCCAAATGGAAATCATTATTTCTAGTTGAGTTATTGTGACAGGCTGAACAGGTTTCTGTGTTTTCTGGGTTCTTTAATCTGAATTAGCTCCACTAATGGTTATTAAGGGTTTTTAATGCTTATTAAAGGTTATTAAATGTGATTAATGGTTATTAATGCTTATTATAAGTTATTAATGCTTATTAATGGTTACTAATGGTGATGTGATTAACTAACTTACCTGGAGTCGAAGGTTTCAGCCTGAAACTTCCTGGTTTTGTTTCAGGGTCAGGAAGGTTCCAGTCCGACGAGTCCCGGTCCGCAGGGAGGGAAGGTGACCGTCTGCTCCTGACCCGCTGTAAACAGTTGCCATGGTGATGGCCTGCGAGTCGCCACGGTGACGGCCTGCTAATAGCAATGTGACTGATTTTCAGGGCGATCGCGGCCCTCCAGGGATCCCCGGGATGCAGGGCATCAAACTCTTCGCTGAAGGACCCAAAGAGCTGAAGGTGCGTCTGTTTCCGCTCCGAGTCCGAGTCTCATTCAGCGCCCTGACCTCTGCGCTCCATCCGAGTCTCATGAAACCGTCTGGTTCTGTGTTTCAGGGCGAGCCGGGCGAAGTGGGGCAGAAAGGTTTCCCCGGTCTTCCTGTGAGTCCGTCATTAACCCTGCCCAAGGTTTTCAGCTGATGTGATTATCAGACTCATGTTTCGACCTCCGCCTGCAGGGGGAGCCGGGGAGCCTGGGGGCGAAAGGAGAGAAGGGTGACAGAGGAGAACCCGGCTCACTGGTCAGAACCAAAAACACAAAACAACCAGTAACCAGAATCTGACAGTAACTAGTTGCATTCAATCACTTACAGTTACTTCAGTAACTTTTTGAGAAAAAGAAAACTTTTAGGAGTATTTTTACTTGAGTATTTTTATGAAGTATTTCTTCTCTTGAGTAAATTTCTGGGTTTTCTACCCACTGGATGAAAACCAGAAATGAACCAGACAGACTCAGCAGCTGTTTGTGTTAAAGTTTCATCAGTTTTTTATTGAAAGAAAAAAATTTATTTTTGGCTGATTTTGTTATTTTGTAATTATGTTATTTTTATAAATCCTTTTGGTCCTTAAAACAACAAAACTCCCACTTTATATTTTGGTTCGTCTGATGATGTAACTTTTAAATATTAATGATAAGTTGATCAGTTACTCAGTACTGTTGACGTTTTACTTTTTCTGGAGTAAAAATATGTTGAAGTAGTTCTTCTCTTACTGGAGTATAATGTTCTCTACCCCCCTCTGCTGGTGACTCAGACAACCGCAGCTAATCTGAGCTAATCTGAGCGTTTTTGTTTCTGCTGCAGGGAAAACCAGGGAAGACGGGATTACTGGGAGAACTGGGACAGCCGGTAAACACTACAGTCTTTATTTTAACTGTTGAAGTAAACTTCATGTTTAGACCTAAATTTGATTCTTGTGTTTTAAATTAAACCATAAATGAGAGAACAAACGTCATAAAAGGAATCTTTTATTCTCTCAGCATTCGTATTTGACCAAAGGATTCTGATGATTTCCTGCTGATCAAATCAGAACAAATTCAGACATTAAAGTATCTTTTCCACATTTGTTAGGTTTTAAACATTAATCTTAGTGAATCACTTCCTCCTTGATCCTCGAAGTGTCACAGAGAGCGCCACCTTTCTGCACACAGTCTCCATCACGTTTTGTAGATGTTTAATTTAATTTCTCAGTTATTTCAGTAATATAATGAAGTGATGTGTGATTAACTCGCTGCAGCTAAACGTGGATCTTAAATACATTAAACTTTCCAGAGATTTGTGCCAGAGGGAACGTTGTACCTTATTGGCTTCACCTTGTGAACTCTGACCTATGTGAGGCTCCGGTCCAGCTCCGTATTCCTGGGAACTCAGTAAAAACCCAAATTGGCTGCTAAAAGTTCTGCGGTCCAGTAAAACCGGGTCAACAGAACTTAAACGTTTCCAAACGATTCAGACGGTCTGAGTTTGGTTTTGTGTGCAGGGCGACCCCGGAGAGTTCGGCTTCATCGGCCCGCCCGGCGTCGACGGCGCCGCGGTGAGTTCATCAGATCTGCAGGCTCAGGGATTCGATCTGCGGCTCAGTTTATCTGTGTTGTTTCAACTTCTAGGGAGAAAAAGGCGACCGAGGGCCTCCAGGTCCCCCAGGACAGGTGAGTGTTCAGCTGAGATGTTTCTGTCAGATCAGCGGTCCAGGGGGAACCGGGAACCGTCCAGGGGGATCCGGGAACCGTCCAGGGGGATCGAGTGACATTCTGCTGCTGGACTGACCAGAAAACTCTGCTTGTGTTTTTATTAGACCATCTCTAATTACATATCCGTGAAGGGCCAGCGAGGTTTCCCCGGGCCCTTTGGACCCGCCGGGTTCCTCGGGATTCAAGGTATCTACATTTTAATTCATTCATAAGGGCAGAGCATTGAAAATAATTCTGTAATCAGCTTGATTTAATTCACTGTTACTCATATTGAGACATTTTAGAAAATAAAACTAAACTAACCTCAATCCAAATCATTTACATCAAAATCATCCCAGTTATTAAACAATATTCAGCTTAGTGATCAAACTGGTTTAAAAGCAGAGCATCGAGTCGCTGACTTGCAGCATTAACGCCTCCTGACCAGCAGAGGGCAACAGTGGGGAGGAAAAACTCCCCTTTAACAGGAAGAAACCTCCAGCAGAACCAGAACCTGGCTCGGTGTGAACAGCCGTTCAGGAGAACATTCTGTGTTAGAGTTAATGGCAGCTGGAGCTCATTTAGTTACTTTGTCTAGGACAGAGACGGGTTGAAGATTTCAGAACCGAGCCGCTGGAGGAGAACGTTGTGCTGTCAGCCGGTTTACCTTCAGGAAAGAATTGCAGCTAAACAGAAAAACCGAAAGCAGCTGGAGACGATGAGACGTTTCTCTGCCTGTTTGTCTCGCATGTTCTCTAATGAATGATGGGAGTTGTGTGTTATGTGTGCATCAGCAAATTAACTCACAGAAACGTCTCTGATCTGTCGCAGGTCCGATCGGGTTCCCGGGACTGAAGGGCGAGTCAGGTACAAAATCACTGAGTTCCTGTTGGACCTTAAACTGACCCAAACATGATTCATAGCTGATGTTTCATTAACTGACCGGATCTTTTCTGATCCGTTTGACTTGGACTGAATGTAGAAATTCACTTTTTTATGATTTAACTCATATTTCCAAGAAAACCCAACTGACTTATTGAGACTTGTTGTAGTTTGATCAAAAACTCTGAGTTTTAAAACAAGTCCAGATGACTCAGAGAAGAAACTTATGAACACTTAAATCTATCCAAGGATTTTATTATCATTGCTTCTCTCTAAACCCAAGAACTGGCCTGGAGTTAGACTTTCCTGCATAAACTCGACCCACTTGAGTTTCTCCAGTCGGTTCTGTTTGGATGTGGCTCTAGTCGGTTCTTCCACAGTCCGCCTCGGCCAGATTCGTCTCTATTTGCAAATCCTGCGCGATTCCTCCAGGTTTTCGGGAACCACCTTGGTGGTGGTACAAGCCGTACCCAGCCTGGTGTGGCAGCGGCGTAGGCAGTTTGATTGGCAGAAGGATGAATTTGTTAATTGGTTGGTGGATTTCTCCTCGACTGCCAGCAGTTCCACCAATCCAAGATGAAACTGTAGCTGGAAATCGATAACGCCATGACCCAACGCCGAGGTCCAAACCTCAACCGGAAGAGGCAATCTGCAACATGCAAATATAGAGAGAGTTCAGAGAAGCTGGCCGACCAACGGTTCAAACGGGAAACGGCGTCATGCTCCACCCATGTTCCCACCCTACACCATGGTACTGCTAACAGAGGCTTGGTTAGAACCAAACCGGACCGGACGTCAGCCGGGTAGAGCGATACCAGACGGTGGAGAGAGGCCTCAGTAGAGGAGGACTGGTAACGGTGCATAGTGGGCCAACGCCGCCACGCCGTCTGCCTGAGATTCTCGGATTCCTTCATTCGATCTGAATGGACATGATTGAGTGACCCGGCTGGCGCCTCGCCCCGTTTCCCCATCAGAGCAAACACCAGCAGCTGCTGCGCGTTCCCACGATTGGTTGCATCGACCCTCAACCGGATCAGCTTAGTGTCGCAAACATCCCGCCATAAAATCTGACCTTTGCACGGCCGAGTCTGGAGGAGGTCCGACTTGAGTCCGCCCTGAGTGAAGTACGCCCGAGTCGGTGGGCAACTTTCCTCTTGAGACTTGAAGTTGGACTCGTCAGTAAGAGACCAGAACTTCGTCTTAAAGACTCAGAGCTGCATTGGATTGGATCATGACTGGGTTTTTAACATGTGTGTCCTTGAAGGCGAGGCCTCCAACGGACCGCCAGGTTCTCCTGGTCCAACTGGCTCAGGGGGTCCCAAAGGGGAACCAGGACCGCCGGGCCTGGTGGTTACCGGACCGCCAGGATTGACCGGAGCCCCAGGACCTCTTGGACTTCAGGGAGAACCAGGAGAGCCTGGAATACCAAGTACACCAATGTTCTTCTTTGTTTTTGGTTTTTAGGCTGATTTTGTTTTCAAACCAGAGAAAGAAAATTAGTAATTGTTTTATGAAACATAAATCTGCCTCCCAACAGTTTAAACTTTGTCATTTTGTCCCCAGACATGGACATCGTAGGACAGGGTGTTCTTGGTACGACAGGTTCAAAAGGCTCTCAAGGCCCTCCAGGGGACAAAGGGGCGGTTGGGGAAAAGGGTGAGCAGGTTTCAGATTTATTAAATCCCAAATGGGCCTTTAGTGTTTCAGCGATTAGCTGCAGAATGTTACCTGTGTTTCACCAGGTCAGAAAGGGCAGGTTTGTATAGACTGCCATTTTCAGGCTGGTCCTCCTGGACCTCAGGGACCACCAGGGGCGCCAGGTCAGAACGGGTTGCCAGGTAAGAAGGATTCCAGTCTTTCCACCTGGTTATTCAGGCAGCAGCTTTTCTGTTTTTATGGAGAAACTCCCAAGTGTAGAAATCAAACGCACCCTTCTGTCACCTGGGTTCCAGGTGCGGCTGGATCTCCAGGACCAGCAGGTAATAAAGGCTTCAAAGGAGCCGCAGGCCCACCTGGAGAACAGGTGAGTTCTGATCCCAGGCTAAATGCTACGTTTATGTTCATAAAATTTAATACAACAGAGTTTTACAGCCACACTGGGATTTATTTTTGTAAGAATAAAGTTTTGATAATAAAGTTGTAAAATTATGAGAAGAAATGAGTTTTAATGTAAAAAACGTTGATCGTTATTAAGACCGCTCTGGACGTTCATGTGGTTTTTCTACTAAATAAACTCAAAGTCCTGCTGCTGAAAATGACTTCATGTGTTAAAATATAAAATATTTCTTTATTTGTTAAACTGATATCAAAGCAGAACTTCTTAACATGCTCAACATTTTTAGTTTTAATTATTTTTTGTGTTGGATTTGGCATCAAATTACTTCATTCTACCAGAGTATAATGAACAATATGATTTTATTCCAGTAATATTTCGTCTTTATTCTTATAAAATTGTAACTTTAATCTGGGAATATTATAACTTTATTCGTATTATCACAATTTTTTATTTGAGTTTATTACTGTGACATTATTATTGTGATATTTTGACCTTTTTCTTATATTATTTAGATTTTATTCTCGTAATATTAGAGCTGATTATAATGTTACAATTTTATCCAGGTAAGATTTTGTTCTCATTATGACTTAACTTGTAATAAATTACAAGTTTATTCTTATAATATGAGTTTATTCTCATACTATTTTACTTTATTGTCATGAGATTACAACCATAATTTGATAGTATTATTCATATTATCACAACTTTTTGTATTATGAGTTTATTCCGGTGTTACTGTGACATTATTCTCATGTTTTCATTTGTTTTGTGTATTTTTATCTTATTATTATGACTTTAATATTACAACTTTATTTTTAGAATTTTATGACTTCATTATCGTAAATTATTCTTGTATTACAATTTTATTCAGGTGATATTATGACGTGTCTTATGATTTTATTCTGCTATTATTACTTTATTCTCGTAATATTGCATTATTCCATATTATTTAGACTTTTTTCTGGTATTATTACCAGTTTATTCTGTTATTATGTTGACTATTTTCATATTGTTATGACTGTATTCACTATTTAGGCAACTTTATTCTTGTATTGTGTTATTCAGGTGATGTTATGACTTTAAATTTTTACTTTATTTGTGGATTATTTTGATGTTATTCTTGTGGATAGTAAAACATTTCTCAGTTTGGCTCTGATCCTGTCGTATTTTACCGTGGGATGAATGAATCTCCAGCCTGTTTAAGCGTCTCTGCCTGTTTTCCCCTCAGGGCCCCCGGGGCCCCCAGGGCTCCCCGGGGGCCCCGGGGCCTCCAGGCGAGCCGGGGTCAAACCCTCTGCCGGGGCAGAAGGGGGAGGCCGGGGACCAGGGCGATGCGGGGCTGCGGGGAAAGGCGGGGCAGCTCGGGTACTCAGGACCGCCGGGTCCCAAAGGCGAAACGGGACAGAAAGGAAACCCGGTGAGTACCGCCGCTGGAACCGGACCGGACCGGACCGAGCCACGTTTTCACTACCGATACCAGAGGACAGAGAAAAACAAGTGCTTCTTTTCGAAAACACGTAAATATACTGAATAAGAGTGAGTAAGTGAGTAAGTTTTTTAAAGGTGCGACGATTTTTATTAATTTGCAAAGACAAACAAACTGGATGTTTCTTCTGACAATATTTTAACATTCATCAATCATCCAGACGCATTTATGGTTTTCCACCGTTTGTCGTTTCTAACTCCTTTAAATCCGAGGTTTCCTCCACAGCCCTGATAAAATCATTTCATTTAGACAAATTTATTTCATAACTTCAACACAAACAGCTTCATGAGTTCAAACATGTAAAAACGTGAATCAGTTCGGAGTGAAAACAAACCTGAGAAACGACTCGGAGCCGTTAGTTATTCTAAACATGATGTAAAATATTCAACATGACGTCGCTCAGAGCACAAAGCATAGAACTAGACTGAATAGATCTAGTTTTCAGTATTGGCTCCAATTATAGATATTAATATCAGATCAATAGATCTCTGATATTCAACCTACGATGTTTTTACGGTGTTTGATTTTTTTTGTGTTCATCACTAAAACTGATGGTTGTAAGAAACCATCTACTCTGTTGTCATGGTAACAGTTGTGATTCCCTCGTCCAGGGGCTTCAGGGGTCAAAAGGTCACCGGGGCCTGCCGGGCCCCTCTGGTGCCAGAGGAGCGACGGGGCCACCGGGCCCACCGGGCCGCAGCCGTCCGGGTCGTCCAGGACCGATGGGGCCCAAAGGAGCTAACGGCTACATGGGAGACCGTGGAGCACCGGGCCCCAGAGGTCAGTTTGTCAGAAGGGGCCTGGGCCGGAACCGGGCCCAGAGCGGACCGGAACTGGGCCCAGAGTGAAGGCTGACTGCTCTGCTTGTTTCAGGAGAGAAAGGCTCTAAGGGGAACATCTGGAACATTCCAGGAGAACCGGGACCGAAAGGCTCCAGAGGACAGCCGGGGGAAACCGGACCTGAAGGTAAGAGACGGATCCAGACTTTGGTTCTGGTTCTGGTTTTATTTCCTGCTTCACACAGGAAGAAACACAAACGGATTCTTAAAACGAACATCAACAAGGATTTATTTATTAGATCAAAATACTTCAAACGTTTTCATAGACAGTGTTATAATTCTGTTCCGGTCCTGGTCCGGTCCTGGTCTGGTCGTGGTCCGGTTCTGACCCGGTTCTGTTCTTCCATGTTTTCTCTGTTCTCCTTCGGTCCCAGGTGAGAAAGGACGTCTGGGTCTCCGAGGATGTACTGGTCCAAAGGGTCAAAAGGGCAATGACGGTTTCTCTCACAAGGGTAACCGGGGCAACGTGGGGTCAAAAGGTCAGATCCAGAACAGCACTCGCTAACTTCTCAGCGTTTATTCAGAACCAGAATAGAACCTTCAATAAACGTCCTTCTGCCATCAGGAGTCAAGGGGTCCAGAGGAGAGCCAGGGTTCCCCTGTTATGGCATGAAGGGGCGAGTGGGGCCGCCCGGCCCCCCGGGGCCCGTCGGCCTAAAGGTAGAGGAAGACCCGAACGCCCAGAACCAACAGTTTGAGTCCATTTCCATTTTCTCTGGAATAACAGACAAAATGGAGCCAAACAGCAGAACAAGATGACTGAACTGTTCACTAACTGACTGAACTGTTCACTACTGACTGAACTGTTCACTAACTGACTGAACTGTTCACTAACTGACTGAACTGTTCACTAACTGACTGAACTGTTCACTAACTGACTGAACTGTTCACTAACTGACTGAACTGTTCAATAACTGACTGAACTGTTCACTAACTGACTGAACTGTTCACTACTGACTGAACTGTTCACTAACTGACTGAACTGTTCACTACTGACTGAACTGTTCACTAACTGACTGAACTGTTCACTAACTGACTGAACTGTTCACTAACTGACTGAACTGTTCACTAACTGACTGAACTGTTCAATAACTGACTGAACTGTTCACTAACTGACTGAACTGTTCACTACTGACTGAACTGTTCACTAACTGACTGAACTGTTCACTACTGACTGAACTGTTCACTAACTGACTGAACTGTTCACTAACTGACTGAACTGTTCAATAACTGACTGAACTGTTCAATAACTGACTGAACTGTTCACTAACTGACTGAACTGTTCACTAACGACTGAACTGTTCACTAACTGACTGAACTGTTCACTACTGACTGAACTGTTCACTAACTGACTGAACTGTTCACTACTGACTGAACTGTTCACTAACTGACTGAACTGTTCACTAACTGACTGAACTGTTTTCATAAACGGAACAACTTCATCTAATTAGCGACGTATTGAACTAATTAAAGCTGCTGGAAGTAATTCTGCCTCAGAACAAACAAGAATCTGTGATTTTATTTGAAATGTGAACATTTTGAAGTGATTCTGGTTATTTTGACTCGTTTCCTGCTCTGTGTGGTGAAAGGGGAACAGAGGTTTTGGGCTGCCGGGTGAGGCGGGTAAACCAGGCCCTCGGGGGCAGGATGCCTGTGAAGGACCTCCGGGCGATCCGGGACCGCCGGGACTGCCGGGAGTTCAGGGACCTGCAGGACAAGATGGCTGCCAGGGGCCCAAAGGTAGCAGGACGCTCAGCCTTCAGCCATCAAACTGACCATCATCAGCAGAAATGACCAAAGTTCAGCTTTTATTCAGGTCCCACTTAGGAACTCTACCTCCTCACTTTCTCAATAAATGTTTAAATTAGCCTAAAAAAATAAAATGTATAATTGCATACTGCAGTATATTTATCAGTTTTCTGTTATTTTATAAATGAATCAGTAGCAAGCAGCTGACTAATTTATTTCTGTTTTAAAGAAAAGCAGAAATGAAGTGGATAGTTTGAAAGGTCAGCTTCTATGTACACAGTCAGAACAAACTAAGGTTAACTAAAACTTACTAAATAACCAAAAGTGAAATTCATAAAACTTTTTTTTACTGAACTAAATAAAAACTGATTACTGGGGAAAAACAGTAGCTAACTGGAACTATATCCTGAAATACTAGACATAATATCCTTTCAAACTGTGGCTTTGACTTTTTTCCCTCTGACAAACAGTTTACGGCTCAGCTGGTTGTTCAACAATAACTGAATCATTATTTGGTTTCTTCTGTCGAGTATTTATTACCCACCTGATGCATTTGCACTATAAGGCTCATAGAATAGCCACTACTGTAGAGGCTGCGGTTACGTTATGCATCCATTAGATCAGGGGTGTCAAACTCAATTTCACCAAGGGCCACTTCAGCATATTGGCCACCCTCAAAGGGCCACATTGAGGGTATAAATCAGGAATGCCCAAGTGCAGCAACTTTTAGATGCGTCCCTGCTAAAACAAACCCCAGACAAAAAGTTGACTTCCCTCATTAGCAGCAACTCAGTTCTGTAGAGGCCTATGAATGAGTCAATGATCCAGGTGTGTTAGAGAAAGAACGCATCTAAAGTTGCAGAGTGATGGATCTGGAAAACTAGACTTGGGCAACCTTAGCATAAATGTATGAAAATACAATGTTAAAAATAAATTAAACAACACCTCATATTGTTAAATGACTGATTTTATGTATTCAAGTTTTAAATATTACATTTGCATGGATGTAAAATTACTGCTCAGTTTAAAAATTACAATATTTTTAAACTGCTCAGCTAAACTTTGCTCTTTAGCTTGTTAGCTTGTCGATGTTTCAGTTTTATTCGCTGGGAAAATTAATCTTTGTCTGCGTTAAAGATAAGCAGACAAATAATAAAAAACAAGTTTTGATATTAACTCTCAACTTCATTCACAAAACTTTTTCGCTATTTATTACACAACGAACATGTATTTCACATAAGAACAAAACAATGAGGTGATGCTTCCTGTCCTTGAACACAAAGCTGATCCTCTTCACCCTGTCACCAACTCACACATCCTCATTGTGTTGTGTTCTGTAAATAAACACAAAACAAAACACAAGCAAAATCAATAAACTATATGCATATTCCAGTATACTAAGTTTTGGTTTTACATTCATTCTATTTAAATTTAGTTTTTCGTGCTTACCAATGTTTTCCGCTGGACAGTTCGTCCATGTCTGGTTTTAGTTGTTGTGCTGAGGAAATCCTCAAAACGGCGGGTAGGTTTTCGTCAGTAATGCGCGATCTGGTCTTGGTCTTGTTTAAATTCCTTATTGAAAACATCTGTTCGCACAGATAGGTGCTTACAAACATGGACAAAACACGAGCTGCATGGAGTCGAAGCTGTGGCATCAAATCAGGGGCAGTAGACGGTAAAAGTCCAAGATTGAAACGTCTCGGGACTTCGCTCTTTAGCTTGTTAGCTTGTCGATGCTTCAGTTTTATTCGCTGGGAAAATTAATAATCAGCTTGAGGTGGCTCTGCTGCACTCTAGTGGCGAGAAGCCGTAATGTTGGCTGGTAACAATCGGAAGGCATTATGGGAGATGTAGTTTGTAGTCAATTCGTGCTCAAAACCTATTCAATCAATGGGGCTGTAAAACGGTGGTGGGGGGGAGAGGGCCACATAAAATGACGTAGCGGGCCACATGTGGCCCGCGGGCCTTGAGTTTGACACATGTGCATTAGATGGAGCTGCGCTAAAGGGAATGTCAACAAAACAGTCAGAGAGGTCAGTCAAACTTTATTCATAGATTACAAACCAGCGTTCTGAAACTCCGTATAAACAGCTGTTTTATTATTTTCCTGAGGTAAAGTCAGTGACGTGGTATTTTGGTGAAAGTTTATCTTTTAACAACAGCAAGGTGTAACATATAGTGGAGGGGAACTTTTCCTCGATTCAATAAACATGTAAAAAACAGTCTGATACTGTTACTGTAAATCAAATCACAATATATATCCACTTCCACTATAACCATTGATTGGTTCATGTTAAATTCTCTGCTGCTGCTCTGTTCTCATGTTCTACTGCATCACTGATCGCCTTGAGCTTAAACTGCGTCGTCAGCTCGTCTCTTAATAGGAGCCATTTTGGGGACTTTACACAAAACCCAGCCTGCACCACGCGCTTCTTCTTCTACGAGGGAAATAAAGTCGGCGGCTGCTTACCGTAGTTGCGAGACCAGTTGTGGCTCAATATTGGTCCATATATAAGGCGCACCGGATTATAAGGCGCAGTGGGTTATAAGGCGCAGTGGGTTATAAGACGCACTGTCGGCTTTTGAGAAAATTGAAGGTTTTTAGGTGCAACTTATAGTGCGGAAAATACGGTAAACATAATCACAATACTTTCACCTTTTTGAATTCTGCGCCTAAAAATTAACCAAAGTATGAAAAACCTAAAACTGTCAAACTAAACTAAAGTCTATTTAACTAATAATAACTAACAAGCACCCTCTGAAAACTCACTAAAACTATTAAAACCCCGAACAAGTTCTGGTTCTGGTTGTAGAATCAGAACCAGCCGTTCTGCTGCCGGATGAAGGAAAACCGAACTGGTCTGAAATCTCCTTCAGGTAACCGAGGCGTTGATGGGGAACCTGGTTCCACGGGTCCACCTGGGCCCTGTGTCCCCGGATGTCCAGGGCCTCCAGGACTGCGAGGTCCAGCGGGTCCAATTGGACCCACAGGTAAATAAGATCAGATGAAAGTGTAGCTGTTAGCTGGATTCTGTCTCTTTAAGATCACAGCGTGTTCACACTGCACCGTCTGCAGGAACGAAGGGGCCGCCGGGTCTGAAGGGAGATCCTGGGACCCACTGCCCCAGAGTCCCCGGGCTCAGAGGGCCACCGGCGCCACCGGGACCCGATGGAGTTCCAGGGCTGGCCGGGGAAGTGGGACCCAAAGGCTGGAGAGGGAATCCCGGAGAGCCTGGAGGCCCAGGTGAGACGCCAGTCACATCGTTGGCTGTAGCGTCGACATTTGGACTTTAGTTGAGGATTTCTTGTGTTCTCTGGGTTTTTGGTGTCAATAGTCTTTATTGAAAGACAAAGGAAAGGAGCCTTGTCTGGATGTTTGTGTTTTAGGGCCGAGAGGAGACATGGGTGTTCCAGGGCCGATGGGGTGTCCTGGAAACCACGGACCGCCTGGGACCTGCGGGGAACCGGGACCAAAAGGTTTTATTTGAGTGGCTGAATCAGGTTTGATCTTGTAACTGTTTCTCTCTGAAGCCTCTCTGCCATCATTTGTCTCTTAGGTCAGAAGGGTGGAGATGGTTCAAGAGGTTCTCAGGGACCTCCAGGAGAGCCAGGGGACAAAGGGGGAACTGGACCAAAAGGGTTCCCAACAGTCATTAGGACAACAGGGAATCCCGGAGACTCTGGATTTCCAGGTGTTGTATTGTCTTGCATTGTGGCCACGCCATTTTGGTAGGCAAGAGCAGCACAAAGCATAGATGAACCATGGCTTCCAGACCTACAAAAAGAAAGTAAATTCACTCTCTTGATCAATGTGCCAGTGAAATGTAAATCAACAAAATGGCTGCTGTCGGGAGCTACAGACTCCTTCAGATCACAGTGGCTGAACAAGCCAAGAAGAGACATTTATCGGAACAACCGAGGAAACTCTCAGCTTCTGCACAAACGCAGCACAAGGTTCTTGTGATGTGAGACGGTCAGGAAGACTGTTTGATACAGTTCATGCTGCTTCTACTCTACCTGGACCATCTGACGTCAAACTCACATCAACCTCTGCAAAAACTGTTAGCTTGGTGAAGACCGACAAGAAAAGAGGAATAATCGACTTTTTGAGAAAATACAGTTCATGTGTGTTTGAGCCGCTGTGCTCTGTTTACTCCCTCTATAGGCTCTAAGGAGTATTGCATCCCAATACCAGATCCACACTCTGAAGTCCTTCTAAGGGTCAGAAAGCCTGAGGCTTCATCTGGGCACTCGGCTGCCTTTCTCTAGCGCTCACTGGACAAGAGGCAACGTTCACCAGCGACAATGAAACATCAGCAACAATGAAACATCAGCAACAATGAAACATCAGCAACAATGAAACATCAGCAACAATGAAACATCAGCAACAATGAAACATCAGCAACAATGGCAACGTGCCACCAGACTCAGATGAGTGAGTCAATAATCAACCAACCAGCTGGACCAGCAGCAGCGTTCTGGACCAGCAGCAGCGTTCTGGACCAGCAGCAGCGTTCTGGACCGTTGGGTTGTCAATCAGACCTGTGAAGACGCTGCTGCAGGAATCAAAGCCACTAAAGAGAAACTAAAGCCTGGATGAGTTTCTCTGATCTGAGACTTTAGTCTCTGGTCCTGGAGATGTTCTGCAGCTGCTGGAAGGCCCACTGTGGAACCGGCCTTATGTGGTTCTGAAGGTTCAGGTCAGAGGTCAGAGGTCAGCCTGATCTCTGGTTTCTACCTGGAATAACTGAAGCTGTGCACTGACTCTAGATCTATAATTCTAGATGGTTCCTCAGAGATAATAACTGGTTTTTGTTAAACTAAAGGACTCAGGATGTGTTTGGCTGATTAGAACAGATACGTTAATGTTAGCAGCTCATAAACTTCCCTGAAATTTGTTTCTGGAGTCTTAATTCTCTGTTTGCTTCCTGATTCTTGATCAGGACCCAGAGGTTTCACTGGGGAAAAGGGACAAGGAGGCCCCCCAGGGAACCGAGGGCCAAAGGGCCTGGATGGAAAATCTGGAGAGACTGGGCCGCCAGGTAAACGTTTGGCTGCACTGTGCAGACTGAGCGAAGCAGTGGAGGTTGTTTCCGTGGTTCTATTGAAGGTAATGAAATGTTTCATGTCTCTGGCTGTCAGGATGTCCTGGAGATCCAGGTAGAGATGGAGAGAGAGGTCCTTGTGGTTTCACTGGACCCCCAGGGGACAAGGGATGCACTGGTAGACCAGGTAAACGTTTACACCGCCAAAGATCCGACAGCATGAAATAAGTCAGAAATGAAAATGAACTCCTGGATAACTGTGTCAGTTTCAGCTCCTCCGATGTTTTCTTCAGGTGATCCAGGTGAAAAAGGTGCAACGGGAACCAATGGGCTCCCTGGTTCAGATGGAGGGTCAGGGAAACCCGGGGATAAGGGACGTAAAGGAGAAGCAGGTTTTGGATGGGGAGCTAAAGGCTGTAAAGGAATGAAGGTACAGCACAGAAAAACACCCACTGTGTCCCGTACATGACATTTGATCAGGTTCTGGTGGATTAGACCCAAAGCCAACACGACCCGCCGACCGGACCAGCAAGTAGTTCTGTTTCTGTCCGTCTGTCCATCGCCTGGTACCTTCAGCGGTTTACCGCAAACAACCAAACGCACGCTGACTTCTAACGTCCGTCCCAACAAACGTCCCTCTGTCCGTCCCAACAAACGTCCCTCTGTCCGTCCCAACAAACGTCCCTCTGTCCGTCCCCCCAAACGTCCCTCTGTCCGTCCCAACAAACGTCCCTCTGTCCGTCCCACCAAACGTCCCTCTGTCCGTCCCACCAAACGTCCCTCTGTCCGTCCCAACAAACGTCCCTCTGTCCGTCCCTCTGTCCGTCCCACCAACCGTCCCTCTGTCCGTCCCACCAAACTATATTTAATAAACTAAAATCAGTTGTTCTACAAAAATGTCAGACTAATCCGCCACTGTGACGATAAGTAACACCAAACAAAACTGAAACGTCTCGTTGGATTTATTCTTCGTAGAAACAGATTCTGAAATAAATCCTGTTTCATAACACAAGAATTTTTCTCAAATTTTTTTTTTTAATTATCTGGTGAAAGTTAAAACAACAACGTTTTGGGGCCAAAGTGATTCACATTCTTGGTCTTTTAGAACAAAAGAGAAGGAAAGGTTTGACCGGGTCTCTCTAGTCGGATCTGTTTACAGAACCAAGCCTTTTGGTTCTTACATGGACGGAGAACTCAGGCAGAACCTTTAGAGGGAATAGTCAAAGTAACGTTCTCCTGCGTTGATGCTGGATGATTTCTAGTTCTAGAACCAAAGTCCAGGTTCTGTGAAGGGCTTCAGTTTAATGCCTAATAAAGTATATTCATTCATTCATTCATTCATTCCTATTCTTATTTTTCCCACAGGGGATTCCTGGACATCCAGGACCTTCAGGTCCAAAAGGACCAGGAGGACCAGCTGGAGACGTTGGCCCTCTGGGGCCCTGCGGTCCTTGTGGATTTGTGGGATCCAAAGGGCCGCCTGGATCCAAAGGTCTGATTGGTCGCATCATCGATTCTCCTCTCAGTTTGAGATCTGGACTGAAAACGTTTCTTTTGTCTGCAGGTTCTCCTGGTAGAACCGGTGAGAAAGGTTGGGACGGCCCGCCTGGGAACTGTGGCCCTCCAGGGCCTCCTGGAAATCCAGGTACGCCAGAGTCGCTTCACCAGCAGCTTTAAACTCACTGGCTGCGTTTCCATTAAATAAGAAACGATTAAAATCTCACATGAATGTTTGTTTATGTGACAAATCATTAAAACGCCTCCATCACTCGACCACTTCCTGTTGTCTTCTTCGTCGTTTCCAGCAGTAGCAACATCCGGCTGTCGGTCATGTGACTTCTGAGATAAAAACAAATGTTTTCATTGCAGTTTTATGAAATATTCATTTCAATATGGCTGAAAAACAACTTTATGAAAATCCATTGAAGCTGCAGTTTGTAACTTTTTAAAAATTTACATATTTATTGAAACTGTGAGCAGACAGTCTGTGAAAAATCCTCTGCATTCTCCAAGTTCTAATTAGAAAACAACCAAACAGTACAAGGATTATTAATCCTTGTTCTGCTAAGCTGCAGCTAGCATAGCCTGTTGTGAATGTTCAGGCTAGGCAGATAAACGGTTTTCCTTTAACGGTGAGTTTAGCAGCACGTACATCAAATTGATTGTTAGCGCTAAGCCCTGCCTCCTGACTCTGATTGGTTGTTTTTGGTGCAGTAGCAACTCAAACTTTTCACACGTTATCTAACAAACTGTAACAACATGGAGACTTTTTTCAGAAGTTACATTCTGAAGCTTTAACCAGATTTATTTTTATAATTCCATTTTGAACGGTTCCATGGTGAATGAAGCGCAGCTTTAAGCCTCTGTCTGACCTTCGTCTCCAGGATGCTGGGGGTCTCCTGGAGCTCCTGGTCCACTGGGACCCAAAGGAAACCAGGGCCGGGACGGGATCCCCGGGCCTGACGGAGAGAAAGGAGATATGGGCTGTAAGGGTGAATAGACGTACGAACCAAAACGTTGCCCCGCGAACCTTCACTGATCTACTTCTTTATCTGCAGCATGTGTACCTGGACCGAAGGGGCCGACAGGACGAAGAGGTCCCCCTGGTAAGGCTTTGGTTTAATTCTGGTTGTGGTGGGTTCAGAAGGAAGCTGTAACTCTGCCACCTCCTCCTCCAGGATGCGTGGGGGACAGGGGCCCGCTGGGATGCTGTGGGCCTCCTGGACCCCCTGGACCTGCAGGAGACCCGGGTTACAAAGGCGCTAAGGGACCCCCAGGGCCTCCTGGATGTGCTGGGAAGAAAGGGGGAGAATGCATTGATGGGACAAAGGGATATAAAGGATTTCCTGGACCTAAAGGACCGAAAGGTGGAGAGCTTAGTCTGTTTGACAGCTGGATTCGTCTCTGGATTAAATAAAACTATAAAATCTGTCACTGTGTAGGCCCTAAGGGTCCGTCCGGTCCACCTGGTCCACCAGGTCCTGGTTACAAAGGCCATAAAGGCGTTAAAGGAGAACCGGGTCCCCCAGGACCACCGGGACCAATCGGTGACCTCGGTCCTTGTGGACCTCCTGTGAGTCCCACCCAGAGGTCAAGTTAAGAGAAAAACAAACTGAAACTTGAATGAAGTGTCATATTTACTTGTTTTGCCTTCAGGGTCCTTGGGGGCCGCCTGGATATCCTGGAGAAAAAGGCTACAGAGGACCAGTTGGAGCAAAGGGTCCAATCGGTAAGAACCGCAAACCGATGGGGAGCAGCCTGATCGTTTTCAGCTGAACAGTTTGTCTTCCTGTTTGTTTATGATTCAACAAATTCACAGCTGATCTCACCTGAATCCACTTTAGAGAACAAAAAGATCTGATTCCATAAATATGTCAGATCAACACAAATAAGATTCCCATGAAGGTTCTTGGGTTCCAGTTTGATCAGTTATGATATAAAGCAGCATGTCAACATGGTATTTAGCGGAAGCTAATGCTAAAGCTATCAACATGGTATTTAGTGGAAGCTAATGCTAAAGGTACCAATATGGTATTTATCGTTGGTCCGATAAATACCAACATGGTATTTAGTGGAAGCTAATGCTAAAGCTATCAACATAGTATTTAGCGGAAGCTAATGCTAAAGGTACCAACAAGGTATTTAGCAGAAGCTAATGCTAAAGCTACCAATATGGCATTTGTCGTACGCTAATGCTAAAGCTACCAACATGGTATTTAGTGGAAGCTGATGATAAACTATCATTGTATTTAGCCAAAGCTAACATAAATCACTAAACTGAATCACATTGATAGCCAACATGTCAGTAGCATGCTACATCGTAGCATCTTGCTCTCAGTTTTGTTACAGAACCGTTTTTATTTGACCTTCAGGAAGAAATTCTTAAGAACTGACTTTTCATTTGTGGTTTCAGTTCATAGTTGTTGCGTTTTGCTAACTGTGCTGCTGATTCTGGCCTAACTTGGTCGGGAAGCAGACAGGACTGTAGAACGACAGCAATGCATTCTGGGTAGAGAATCTTTGGGTGAAATGTGGCTTCAAAACTAAATTAGGTCAAACTAATTTCATGATCTGATCTGTGAGCCGTGACTCGTTGCTGTTTGGTCAAAGTTAAATAGGATCTACATTCTTACTGACCTCAGAGCGCCCCCTGGTGTGTGTTTCAGGTATGGAAGGGGAGAAAGGACCGCCAGGTAACCCCGGTCCAGGAGGACCAGCAGGACGAATCGGGAACCCGGGTAAAAGGAAGCCGGCAGACCTGAGACAGGCCAGCTGTTGGATCGGCTCTAATTAACCCAATACTGCCCTAATTCTGCCCAATCCTGCCCCAATACTGCCCCAATCCTGCACTAATCTTGCCCCAATTCTGTCGTAATCCTGCCCCAATCCTGCACTAATCTTGCCCCAATCCTACACTAATCTTGGCCCAATCCTGCCCTACTCCTGCACTAATCTTGCCCCAATCCTGCCCTAGTCCTGTACTAATCTTGCCCCAATTCTGTCGTAATTCTGCCCTAATCCTGCCCCAATCCTACACTAATCCTGCCCCAATCCTGCCCTACTCCTGCACTAATCTTGCCCCAATCCTGTACTAATCTTGCCCCAATCCTAAACTAATCTTGCCCCAATCCTGCCCCAATACTGCCCTAATCTTGCCCCAATACTGCCCCAATTCTGCCCCAATCCTGTACTAATCTTGCCCCAATCCTGCCCCAATACTGCCCCAATTCTGCCCTAATCCTGCACTAATCCTGCCCCAATACTGCCCTAATCCTGCCCTAACGTTGTCCTCCTGCTGCCTCCCGCAGGACCAAGTGGGAAGGACTCATATTTTCCTGTGCAGCTGGTATCAGGAGACCCAGGTGAAGAAGGAACTCTAGGCCAAGTGGGAGGAGTCGGATCGCCGGGTTTCCCTGGATTGAGGGGAGCTTTTGGTCAGTCATGTTGCCATGGTTACTGCTGAAACACCTGAAGCTCTTTCCTGATGTGACGTTTTCCCGGTTCCAGGTTCAAAAGGCTCATCTGGAGCACCGGGCTGGACAGGAACACCTGGGCGTGACGGACTGAGAGGAGAGGATGGAGAGACAGGACGAATCGGCCAGAAAGGTATGAAAACATCCGACTCGTCCTAAAATCACCATGGCAACAAGTTAAACGTCAACAGAGTCGATCTGTTGCCTTTAGTTTCTGACCCTGTCCGTCTTGAGGCTCAGAGTTTCTGCATGTTGAGTTCAGATGAAGTCCAACCATCTGCTTGGTTCCAGGTGCGAACGGAGAGCGTGGCAGAGTGGGAGCCAAGGGTCCTCCAGGTGAGCCAGGTGAACCAGGTGAGCCAGGCGCCGGCCCGCCACCCAGGAGGAACGGCTTCCTGTTTAGCAGACACAGCCAGGACAGCGCCGCCCCTGCCTGCCCGGCCCAGTCCACGCTCATATTCAGAGGATACTCGCTGCTCTTCATCAACGGCTACAGCCGCGCTCACGGACAGGACCTGGGTAGGTCTGCAGAGGTCACAGAGGTCACAGCCTACCTCAGAAATATAGATCAGAACCCTCCATGTCCAACCGTAGCGTTCTGCAACACAGGGCTAGAGCCACACTAGGAAAAACTAAAATACAAAACTATGAGAATAAAGTGACAACAGAACAACTTTATTCTATTAATATCCCAGTTTTGTTCTGATGGAGGTTTTTCCTGATGGTTTGTTTTTGGCCGTATCGCCGCGCCACACCGCGTTCCTGCAGGAACGGTCGGCAGCTGCCTGCAGCGTTTCAGCACCGCTCCCTTCCTGATCTGTGAGACTGGAGAGGAATGTCGATACGCTGAGAGGAACGACTTTTCCTACTGGCTGTCCAACATCAGGAGCTCGACAAACCAGACCGACCCAGAGGCGGCGCTGGAGTCCAAGATCAGCAAGTAGCGTCAGAACTAAGAGGAAAACCTCCTGATTTCAGATCTGAACATCAGAAAACAATATTTTTAGCTTCATGAAGAAGAAAACAGCAGACTGAGGATGAAGGTGTTCCACCTGGTTCAGGTTTGTTTCTGGGTTTCAGGTGTTCGGTGTGCGAGTCTGAAGCCAATGTGATCGCCATCCACAGCCAGACCAGCGCCGTCCCCCCCTGCCCTGTGGACTGGCAGTCGCTCTGGACCGGATTCTCCTTTGTGATGGTCAGTGGGACGTTTCCTTTAGAGCTGCCCGAGTCTAGAACTGCAACGTTTAGATTCATCTCTGCCTGAAATCACCTGAATCACCTGAATCTGAGTTCCCCTGTTCAAGCGCGTTGCGTTCGCCTCTTCTGTGTTCAGGAGACGGGTGTAGGCGCCGAGGGCTCGGGTCAGCCTCTGGTTTCTCCCGGATCCTGCCTGGAAAACTTCCAAGGAATGCCGTTCATGGAGTGCAGCGGCAGCTCAGGAACCTGCAAGTACGACAACAGCCTGTACAGCTACTGGCTGGCTGCTCTGGACCCTGACAACATGTTCAGGTAAACCTCCATCCACCTGCTGACAACATGCTAACCGTTACACGACTCCCTGTTGGCGCTCAGACTCAGAGGTTTAACACAACATCATCAGCGTGACGCGTAATCCACATCCAAGAATAAATCGCTGTTAATAATCTGACAGATTTTGGTTTCCTCTCCCATCAAATGATCCGTTTATGATAAAAAATCAAAGGTTGTGAAGCAAATCCTTCAGCTGATGATGAATGAAGGTGTAAAGCTATCCTTCCTGGATTTACTTTAACATAAGGATGAAGTAGAAAGTCATTCATCTAACACTGACATTTCATAAGTAAGTTAGTAAAACTTTATTTTTAAGATATAAAATCACAAAACATTTCACAAAAAGTCAACAGTGTATAAAAAACCAAGATAAGTTAATAAAAATCAGGTTTTATAACTTACCAGAGGTTCTGTGACACAATGATGAAGATTTCTCCAAGTCAATAAAATATTCTTACGTTGCTCTGTAAAAGAATCCTGAGGTGACCGGCATCAACGTTGGAGTCGTGTCCAAAACTTGGCAGCAGCATTTTGAACAGTTAGTAGAAAAATTGTTTTCCACTAACTGAAAAACAATTAATAAAATACTTTAAAATCAAATTAAAGCCAAACTATATGTGCATCTGTATTACTGAAATAAATAACCCGAGATAAAATTAGGAGTAAATAATATTAATAATCCATAAAAACGGGTGAGCAGCTTCGGTCGGACCCAAACGACCAGGAGAGACTCAGAAACTCCAGAACTGAGCCGAGTTTAAATGAAAACGTTCAGATAAACCGTCAGCAGTTTCCCTGATGGCCAGCAGGTGGCAGCATTCTCTGTGGAACCAGCAGCTGAGGTCTGATTCTGTTTGGATCTGCAGGAGGCCCAGCAGCTGGATCCTTCCAGGGAACAACCCAGACAACATCAGCCGCTGCAGAGTCTGCATGAAGATCATGCAGATGTGACCTTTGACCTCTGTCCTCTGACCTCTGTGGGTCAGAGGACAGGTCGGTCCAACAGCACATCTGTCCCCCAGGACTCCTGTCCTCTGAGACAGTCAGACATGAGCAGAACCGGAACCGGTTATGGTGCCGCTGCGGTGCCGTTTGGTTCTGAGCAGGAAGACGTTGCGTTGCCAGGTTGGTGAAGAGCCCCAACCGGTTCACAAACTCCTGTTGCGTTTGTTTCATGTTTCTTATCAGCAACTTTTAATGTGTGACCTAATCTGAGAAAACTTCAGGGTGAGAGTTTAGTTTATGAAGAGGCAGCATCGGCCAATCAGAGGTCAGCCTGAAGTTAACAGCATCGGCCAATCAGAGGCCGGCCTGACTCTGGTCTCTGCCAGCCTAAAGTCACAAATTGGTTGAAGATTTTGGGACTTCCTGGGTCTCTGATAGAAAATCCAGGTCCAGGCCCAGAGCATCATGCTGCCACCACCATGTCTGACTGTTTTCTGTGAGTTTTACTGCTGTTTTGGTGTATTTGTGGAAACTTTTCCAGACTAAAGCTACGTTCACAAACAGGTTTAGATTTTTTTTTAGCTGAAATCTGATTTTTTTTCCTGTTGTCGTTCATTTTACTAATTAAATGCGATCAGATTTCTGGTTGAACGGTCTCCAACCCAAAAGAGTACCGTAGCCGCTACCCAGCAGCTCTCTGTGTTCGGCACTAAACATGTATGGATGGTTCTTAAAGAGGCAGTATCATATAAAATCTACATTTTTGTTATCTTTGTCATGTTATAATTTTATTCCATCATGAAAAACAAACCTGCAGTGTTGCTTTGAATCTTTCATGATTGAGAAATCTCTATGGCAACCATTCAGCTGCAGAACACCTGGATGGACCGAGCTCCGCCTCCGAGACACAGCTCCTCCCCCACTCAGCTCCTCCAGACCAGCTAGCAGCAATTAGCAAACATCTGGTGGAACTGCAGAGCTGCTATGTTAAAAACGTTAAAGGGTTAATAGAGGAGCCATTTTGGGACGACTTCCTGGAGGCGGAGCTTCAGATAGAGCTGGAGCTTCTTAAAGAGACAAAGACCCAATTTCAAAATCAGGACATAAAATTTCTTATAAGTCATATTTGATCTCTAGAGAATTTTTGAAGGAAAGCAGCTGTTATATGAAGCAGTGAGTTCACTGATTCAGAATGCTTTCATTTCCAGGCATTGTTTATGTCCAGATTCACCGTCTGGCTTCTTCTGCTGCTGAATTATGATGCGTCTCGTGGCAGCGATGGAAAAGTCAGATAAAATGTGACACAACTTTTGAAAATTATTAGAGACGATTGAATTCCACATAGATTGGATTTTAGTGGGGCGAAAAGACGGAAAGTCTGATATGATTGCAGTCCTTGCTGTGTGAACGCAGCTTTAATGAACAGAACTTTAATGAACAGAACTTTAATGAACGCAGCTTTAATGAACGCGGCGCCTTGTTAGGGTTTTCTGCCTGCTTCATGTTGTCATTTAGGTTCTATTCAGGTTAAGACTTTAAAATGGTGAAATGTTGTATTCAACAGTTCAGTGCTGTTTCTCTGATGTAACTAAACAACAAACTGTGGCTGACATCATGCTCACATCTGATTGGCTGAGAGGACAGGAAGTCTGGAAACTGAGGTCTGCAGTTGGACGATATGAAATGTGCTGTGGGATTCATTACATTTTTGTTGTTATTGTTATTATTATTATTGCCACTGTCACATATTCACTCACAGTGGCTGTTAAAACTGTAGATAAATCTGTAAATGTATTTGAATCATGTTGTGTTTGAATATGTTGTTGTTGTTTAATCATTTAAGCAGAAATGGACCCAAAGCATAGAGAACATTTATGGACTCAACATGAACACGTAGAAAACCTGGAGCTCTGTTTTCTCCTGTGACCTTTTTGTAAAACTAATTTGTTGTTTCTGAGGTTTTAAATCCAACAGATGTTAGATCTTTAAAGATGGCTGACCTCAGCGTGACGCTCTCATTCGGTCCAGAATGGTTCATAGGTCTGATTATCTATGGAGGAATTTTACTGCCATAAGTTGACATCACACATTTTCAGTCTGAAAGCAGAATTTCATCTCTTTGTTCTCAAAACTTGTAATGCTTGCACTCAAACTTCCCTTTCAAATATTTTCTGTTCTCTCAAATCTTTGTGCTCACACTCAAAACTTGTCTCCATACGGATTAACTCTCCACTTGTAAACCTTGCTGCTCACTTGTGAATTCTTTTCTGCTCTCTCTCAAAACAAAGAAATACTGTTGCCTAGCAACTGGGCGGTGGGAGCCGCCTCGGGGTGCGTTTGTTTTCTTCTAGTGGCTGTGCTCCATCTATGATAGGATCAATCCATCTAGGTCAGGGGTCCCCAAACTTTCTCCTGTGAGGGCCACATAACTTGTCCCTTCTCTGATGGGGGGCCGGGGTCAGTTTGTAACAGAAAAAGTGTGACGATTGTAAGAGTGCTAAACATAAAAATGTATTGTTTTTCAGAAAGCACAATCAAATAACCTTTTCTGGATTCTTCAGAGAACAAAAGTCAGGAAATAACACTATTTATGAAATAAATAATAACCAAATAACACTGGGTTCTCCACATAAAAAAAGGGTTAGGGTCAATAATATGCATGTATAAAATAGTTACTAACTAGTAGTTAAGAATAAATAAAGTTCATTACTAAGGAACATTTTATTGCAAAAGTCCAACTTATCAAATAAAAATGCACATATATGAAAATACTCTGGTATTGTTCAGGGGGCCGGACCAAATGTGGAGGGGGCCGCATCTGGCCCGCGGGCCGTAGTTTGGGGACCACTGATCTAGGTAGATATTACTAGAAAACCCATCAAACTGATAAAAATTACGGAGCCCTTCAGGGGGCATGGGAAAAAATCTTTCTTTTGCGTTTCCTCTCAATAATCTACTGATCAGTTCATGAGGCATGATTGAATCCTGCAAGCCTTTCTTACGCTGGCCGCCGTACTTTCAGCCTTAATACAAGGTTATGTGAGGTTTTTCCATCTATGTTAAAATCTCTTTGTGGGGGCGTGCCGTGGTGGCGTAGCGGTTAGCGCGACCCGTATTTGGAGGCCTTGAGTCCTCGATGCGGCCGTCACGGGTTCGACTCCTGGACCCGACGACATTTGCCGCATGTCTTCCCTCCTCTCCTTCCCCGTTTCCTGTCAGTCTGCTGTCATTTAAGGGACACTAGAGCCACAAAATACCCTGGAGGGGTAAAAAAAAAGAAAATCTCTTTGTGAAATATGACATTTTATATCTTTCTTTAGGATAAAAAGGCAACACAAACCTGTGATATAAACAGAAACTTTTCATAAGTAGGAAAGAAATAAAAATACATCCAAACTATTTTTACTGTTTCTGAGTTATTATCGCGGGTAATAAAACATCTGACAGTTTTGATTGTGTCTCTGTTGTGTTCTAGTCTAAATGGTTTAAAGGGCTTTCAGCTCCATCTCAGCCTCAACAGACATAAACATGCAGGAAAAAATAAATCGATTTTCAATCAGTTTTTGTCCAATTTAGGATGTATTTTTATTTCTTTCCTACTTATGGAAAGTTTCTGTTTATATCACAGGTTTGTTTTTCCTTTTTATCCTAAAGATATAAAACTTCAGATATTTCACAACGAGATTTTAACGTTCATGGAAAAACCTCACATAACCTTAAATTAAGGCAGAAAGTACAGCAGCTACATTAAGAAAGACTTTCAGGATTCAATTATGTCTCATGAACGGATCAGTACAGCATCGCGAGGGAAAGCAAAAGAAACCAAAATCCCCATCTTCTGAAAAAATGCTGCGACTTTTTAAAGTGTGAAAGCTAAACCCCGCCCCCTGCAGAAACTCGGCCCAGGGAGGCGATGGGCAGAGCGATGGGGCGTGGCATCACCACTTTGTCGCTATGTTTATCAATTTTTGGCTAATAATAAATTTAGAGTCTTATTCTGTGTTGTAGACTTTTGTGGCTCTGCAGCCCGTCTGTACTGAGCAGCTAAAGCTAATAGCAGCTATTAGCTTCTGCTGCTTCCTCAGCACTGCAGCCCGTCTGTACTGAACAGCTAAAGCTAATAGCAGCTATTAGCTTCTGCTGCTTCCTCAGCACTGCAGCCCGTCTGAGGCAAACATTCAACACCAAACCTTCACCAACAGTCAGCAGAGCAGACTCATTTGTGACCACATTGTAAATAAATCACACATATGTAAAGCTCAGTAACGCTACCCATCAACGCTCGCCAGTTGCCACGGCAACCATTGCTACTTCAAATTCTGACAGAAAATATTTGAAACAGAGCAGTTTAGAGAGCAGATTAAATTCTGCTTGCAAACTGAAAATGTGTGTTGTTGACTTATGGCAGTAAAATTGCCCCATAATTATCTGATGGATCTGCTGGACTTTCAGAGTTTTCTACGTTTTTCTCCTCTTGTTTCATCGTGTTTCCGTACTTCAGGTTTCTGTCTGTTGGTTCAGTGTAAATGTGTTTCTCTTGTTTCTCTTTGTTTTATTAAAATTGCTCCTTCAATCGTCTTCTATGATGTTCACCTGGTCTACTTTTTTTACACCTGAGAAATTATATCCATGCGTAAAATTCAGTTTAATATATAAATTAGTTTTATCTGCTCCACCTCCAGCTGCTGTGGTTCTGAGTCAAACCAACCTGTTCCCCTCCTGGCCTGTGGGGGCGCTGCACCAAGAACCACTGAAGGAAACGACACAAAAACCTCTGAAGACACTGAGAGCAACTTCCTTCTTCACCAGATGGAAACAAGATGGAGGCGTCAGATTTTAGTGTTGGAGGATTTCTCTTTAGTCTTTGGCTGAAGACCAGGAGCCATTTCTACTGCTAGCGCTAAGCTAGCACGTTAGCTTTGGTTGTATTTACCCAGAATGCTCTGTGCTGTAGTCCACTTCCTGCTTTTGGAGCGGTCTCTGGTCCGCTTGGCGTTCACTTTCAAACCAACCAGAGTTCACTTCAACCAAACCCAGACAGAGGTTTGGAGGACCAGAGGTCAGAGGTCGATTAGCGTTCAAAACTGGACCGGACTTTATGGGCAAACAGACTGCAGTTCACGTAAAGAGAGTAAACAGGGCTGGTGGAAATGGATCTTCAGTGTAAGAAGTTTTTTTAAAAAAACAACCAGCAGAGCACGGAGGTTTTGGCTTGCAGCATTCAGTCCTCCTGACCAGCAGGGGGCGACAGTGGAGAGGAAAAACTCCCTGTTAAGAGGAAGAAACCTGCAGCAGAACCAGAACCAGGGTGAACGGCCATTAGCCTCAACCAGCCGGAGGTTTAATAATAATAACACCTTTATTTTGTAGGCGCCTTTTGACACTCAAGGTCACCTTAAATTGTTTAACACAAAAAACACAAAATTTAAATACATGATAAAAAGTAAAGTACAAAATGACTAAAAGACCTTAAAAAATGAGCGGCAGCGTCCACTGTCACCGGAAGCAATGAAGTATGAATGAATGAATGGATGAATGGATGAATGGATGAATGGTTTGAGAAAACAGACAAAAAGAAACCGAAGTGGTATAAAATGCTGCATGGCCGTTCAGACTGTGATTTGAAAACTACCGGATCGGACTTGGTTCCACATCTGGAAGTGGAACCGATCAGATGTTTTTGGGGTGAAAACATTGGAATCGGATTTCTCTGCCCGCTCGTCTCATTGAATGTTTCTGCTGCGTTTGGATCAGCTGAACGTTTCAACCCTGAAGGAATAAATCGTGGCCCGGATGTTTCTGGTTTTTAACATTCTGACAGGAAACCTGGATGTTCCTCCTGCAGGTCGTTCCTCAGCTTCATCTTCTGAAACTTTCTGCTTTCGTCTGAATGTCAGCGTTTCGTTCTGCTTCTCTTTACAGCAAATTAAACTTAATGTTTTATTATTTGAATAATCTTCATGTTGGAGTGACTCAGGGTCTGAAACATTTGTACGCATCACAGCGAGGAGCGGTGATGTCATCGCTCTCCCACCAAGCCCCCATGTCAGGGTGTGTGTGTGTGTGGGGGGGGGGCGTGTGTGTTGATGCCAGCGGGTCCCTAGTGACGGCAGCTCGCTGCTAATGTGTCGCCACGGCAACCACCTGCTGTTAATGTGCTGTTTATTAGCAGAGATGATGAAGACGCTGGAGATGGAAATGTTTGACGACTTTATGATCTCTGGCAGGAATCTGTTCAGTCATCGATCAATAAACAATAAAATCTGTTTTATTTTCAAACAAAAACTGTTTTTTAAAATCAGACTCAATAAGGAGAAGTTTTAGATCACAGATCCGTTTCATATGAAACCTACAGAAAAGTTTAGCTTAGCAAGTTGTCAGCAGTAATAAATCTAAAAATCATTTTCATTTGGAATAGCTGCAGTTGAGCTGAGTTCATTTTCTGAATCGTTGCAGAATCAGCAAAACTAGTTTGAATTGAAAGTCTGGCAGATTTGCTGGTCCAGTTGCAGACCACGCATATGCTGGACATGAACCATTTAGACTTTAACCAACATCAAGCGGTCATCATCTGTCAGAAATGACCTGACTGGGCGTATTTTGAACCACATGATGTGATCTATGAAGAGCTGGTAACTGCTCACAAGGTTTTCACAAGGAAATTCTGAAAAGTGTGGCATGCATCAGCAGGAAGCCTATCTGAGTCGGAACGCTGCAGGTTTGTTGAACATCTCCAATCTTTGTAAAACGGCTCAACCTCAGACTGGATGGATGGTTTTCAGGTTTTACCACAGAGTTTGGCTGGATTAAGACCCGGACTTTGACTAGTCCATTCTAACCCATGAATCTGCTTTGATCTAAATCATCCGTTGTTTTCCTGTCAATTCAGACCAGCTTCCCTGATCCTGCTGGATAAACTTATTCCCACAGCATGATGGTGCCACTACTTTTATTTTCACAGAGGGGAGGGCGATGCTAACTGTTAGCCGAACACAGAAAACCTGCATGATGAGCTGCGAGCAGGACTGAAGGCTTTAACTCCATAATCTGCTGGTTTCTCAAGAACAATCTGGTGGATTTCCTCTGGCAAGTTCATTCCAATTTTGTTGCATAAAAATAAACAGTTTCTTTGCAACAGTTTCATAATTTTACATTTGATGGACAACATCTGGTGAGGGACGTTTCTCCTGCCAACGTCTTAAAGGTGAGGTTCTTAAAGGTGAGGTTCTTAAAGGTGAGGCTCTTAAAGGTGAGGTTCTTAAAGGTGAGGCTCTTAAAGGTGAGGCTCTTAAAGGTGAGGTTCTTAAGGGACAACAGGGAAAAATGGAGCTTCATTTTTATAGTCATACGTTTAATGTTCTTATTCATTTATAAATGTCAGTTTCAAATATAATATTTAGTTTTAAAACAAAACTTTAAGCCGTAGCTTAAATATTTAGCTCTGTATTAAGTTTAGTTCCAAACTAAATATTTTTATTTTTTCTCCAAAGAGCTTTTGCGGCTCTAGTGGCTCGTATTTTTGCGACAGTAGGCAGACAGGAAGGAGGGTGAGGAGAGAAGACATACGGCAAAGGTCGTCGGGACCGGGAGTCGAACCCGCGACGTCCGCGTCGAGGACTGAGGCCTCCAAACGTGGAGCGTGCTAACCCCCCGCGCCACCACAGCACGCCGCCAAACTAAATATTTAATTAGCTCTCGGCTTGATACATTTTATGTTGCTAACTAAATATTTAGCTTGATAACTAAATGTTTATTTTAGAATGACATATTTAGTTTAACACAATATTTTGCTTGATAAACTTTAGGCTTCAGACTAAATGTTTTGCTCTGAGCTAGCTAAATACTTAGCTAGCTAAATATTCAACTAGCTAAATATTTAACTGACTGACTTAGTTTTAAACTAACATTTTAACAATTATAGACGAATGAATGAATGAATGAATGAATGAATGAATGAATGAATGAATGAATGAATGAATGAATGAATGAATGACATAGTGTGAATATGAAAAGTGATTTGCTGGTGACGGCAGCTTTCCATTCCAGATCCCAGGTCCAGTTGGATCCTGAATCTGACCTTCGTCTCGCCGCTTCACTCAGACTCTGAATCTCATTCATTGAACCTTTTATTCCATGTAAAGTCGGTTGTGTTTTGAAGTGTGTATCTGATGTAAATCTCGTTGTTTGTCATGTTGGTGCTGCGGTGAGTCCTGATCCGGCGGCGCTGCAGCAGGAAGTGTGGGATTCCCTGATGTCACTTCCAGCAGCAGGTTTTGTCGCCTGGAAGCCTGTGAAGTGTTTTCGTGGCCGTGGAGTGGGCGGCTCTGCGCCGTGTTTAATGGAGATATCAGTGAATGCTAATGAAGTCTGCTAATCCTCTGAACGCTCCGTTAATCCCCCCCACATTCTGCCGTTGTGTTTGAGCGCTGATAGCTTTCTGCTTTTATTGTCTCCATTTGAAGAGGATGAGGACTAATGGACTTCTGTTTAACTTTAACTCGGCGTTCCTTCATCGCCCTGCAGCTGCCAATCAGCCGCACCGAGTCATGTGACCCTCTGGGGGGGAGCAGGCCTCATAAGAGCAGCAGCAGCAGAACCAGCAGCTCAGAACCAGAGCCAGCACCAGGACCAGCAGGAGAAACCCGACCAGAACCCAGTAGGACCTCCTCCTCCTCTTCCTCTTCCTCAGCTCTTCCTCTCTCACCTCCTTCTTCTTCTCCTGTTTCTGCAGGTATGCATCACGCTCGCTATCCCGCCATCTTGGTCCTCGCCGCGCTGGCCGCGCTCAGTCTGGGCGTTTCGTCTCAGGCCGACAGAGACCAGGACCCCTACCAGAACCAGAACCTGGACCTGGACCTGGAGCTGCGTCACCACCGGCTGCTGCAGCGAGCCCGCAGCGCCGGACTGCTCTCGCAGGTAAAACCGACCTCTGGCTTCACCTTTGACCTCAGGATGAGAACCAGCTCGGTTTTTATAAAACTGGGGACGTTTTCCTGGATGGGAACCAGTTCCAGTTACTGGTTCCAGTTCCAGTTCCAGTTCCTTACTGGTTTCAGCTGCTTCTTTCCCACCAATCAGATTAAAGAAACCAGTGGAGCTTCTGATTGGCTGGTTGTGTTTGAACTGAGCTCCGTCAGAAATCTGCATCTCTAAATATTCAAATCCAGATTAAAATTAGCTTTAAAGGACCGAGAACCGAACCCTGAGGAACTCCAGATTCCATCAAACTATTTAAATTACTGCTATGTTCAAAACCAATTCGGTTGGTCCAATACTGACTGCCTGTGAATTTAGATTCATTTTCATAAGCTATATGATGCTTACTGATGAAAATGAATATTTCAGATTTATTCAGAGGATGAATAAATGAATAAATTTGCCTCTGAATCTTAAATCACCTGCAGCAGTTTGATGGAACAGATTAAAATGTTTCAACTGAGATGCAAAACATCTGATTTATGGCTGATTTCAATGTGTAGCTAAATATAAACATTTATAATAAAAGACAAAAATATTTCAAAGCAGTTCATGTAAAAATAGTTTTAAAAAAATAAAATGTTTCCAACCCGTCCCTGATGAATGTTCTGGTGTCTGAAAGGTTTTACTGCATTTTGATGCTTTAAATGTTTCCGTTTGTAACAGTTGAGTTTATTTTTTCATGTTTGAAACTTGGATAAAAATGTTTTCTTACTTTGTTTGAACGTAAAGTTCTGGTCCAGCCAGTTGGTCAGAACCAGACGTCAAATATTCCGCAAATTATTTCGGACCGGTTCGACCTGGGCAGTCGGTCTGCAGCTGACCATGTGGTTCTGGTTCTGTCCGGTTCTGCAGGACTGGTCCAAGCGGGCTGTGGAGGACCTGCTGGCCCAGATGTCGAGGTCAGAGGTCGAGGCCCAGCAGGACGGTCCGGAGGCGGCTTCCAGAGGAACCGGCTCCAGACTGAACCTGGAGCGGTCCGTCGAAACCACGGCCCGCGAACGCAAAGCCGGCTGCAAGAACTTCTACTGGAAGGGCCTGACTTCCTGTTGAAGCAGGAAGCAGGTAACTGACTTCCTGTTGAAGCCACGCTAACGTCCTGTGAGCCATGTTTCTAACTGGTTCCTGTTCCTGTGTTCCCAGCTGAGGCCACGCCCCCTGGAACCAAATGACCAATCACCTGCAGGGGTGGCTGAACCGACCAATCAGCAGTCTTGCCTGAGTAATTATTGTAATTGTCCAATAAAGAACGAAGTCAATCACTTTGGTGGCTCCGCCTCCTTTAATCGGAACCCAAAACCAGGTCAGGGGTCAAAGGGGCATCAGGTTTTCCAGCCACAGAATCATTTTCTGGAATTATGAGGGAACTCTGCTGACTCCAGTTACTATCGAAATGCTTTATGTATCAAATATGACGTAAAGAAATTTAACGTTGTAACTTACGTTTTTGAAATTGGGTCTCTGTCTCTTTAAAAGCTCATGTGCTTTCTGAAGCTCCGCCTCCAGGAATTCATGTCAATATGGCTCCTCTATTAACCCTTTAATGGTTTTACCAGCGTCACTCTGAGCAGCAGCTGCTATAATGAGCTCAGCTAATTGCTAATTGCTGCTGGCTAGTCTGAAGGAGCTGAGTGGGGGAGGAGCTGCGCCTTCAAGGCGGGGCTAGGTCCAGCCAGCTGAATGGTTGCCATGGAGATTAAAGGATTTCTCAACAACAACATTATAACATGATGTAAAGCTTAAAAAAAAGTTGATTCTACGTGATACTGGCCCTTTAAGCCAGAAATGCTGCTGCAGCACTGGGAGCACTGGGAGTGTTTGTGTGGAAACAGCAGCAGGTTTTCTGTTTGAACAGAAAGAGGGTCGAGTTTCATGAACCTGTAATGGAGAACAGAGAGAGAACAAACACTGAGTTCAAACGACTGGAGATCTGCAAACACTCAGGGCGCTAAGTGGGGTTTAGCTAACAGGGAGGGGGGTGTTAGCACTGGGGGTTTGTGGATTCAGGCGGCTCTCATTATGGAAGCATCTGAGTGTCATCAGCTGCTTTGTTTGCCAAAGTGATGGCGACTCTGGACAGGTCACTGGCTAATCTAACGGCTCCGTATGTTCATGTCCTCCCCCCCAGAGAACAAGCAGAAAAACCCCAGGAATATGAACACATTCAGCTTGACTAGCTAACAACGCCTCCACTGGCTAACTGAGCTACAAAAGTAAGAATGTATTTATTAAACTAGGCTACATCTCATGCTAATAGCAGAAGGTAGCTGCAGTAGCTCTGCAGCGCTAATAACAAACATCAGTTCCACAAACTATAAAACGCTACACCAACAAGGTAGCTAGCTGAAGCTAATGCTAAAGCTTCAACATTAACATGCTAACTATCATATTCACACCTTCAAACATCTGCAACAAAAAACTAATTTTATTGGTTTTATTGTCTTTTGTCCTTTTCATATTTTAAATGTTTGTAAAGCAGTTTGTCACAGCTGTTGTTGTTTTAAAGTGTTTTATAAATAAAATAGTAGTAATTTCTTGATTTTCTCATCTTCGCTTATTTATGACTCTAAAATCTTTAAGCATTTAATGTTGACATTATAATTTACAGGTTCCATAACAATGTTCACATCTTCTTCAAATCAAACTTTATTCAACTGAAAGTTTACAAAACATCCAAATAAATAAGCAGTTTTACAAGCTAAGTGCACCAAAGGTTTTCAAAGTTAGCAGAAGCGCTAAAAATTAGCTCTGCTAATTCTTAGCACTTCAGAATTTATCAGGAGAATGTATTTAGGTGATCGTAAATATACTAAACATTTTCAGTTAGGAAAGGTGCTAAGCTAATATTAGCAGAGCTAATTTTTAGCTTAGAGCTTCAGAATTTATACCAACAAATTTATTTAGGGGAAGCTAAGTGTGCTAAATGTTTTCAAAGTCAGCAAAAGCACTAAATAAAAAAAATTAGCTCAACTATTAGCTTATTAGCAGAATTGCGTCACTACTGATGAATAGATTTCTGCTTCCTTGCTAACTATGTTTGTGTTTGTTTATTTTCTGTCTCTGATTGGTCGCTGAGCAGCCAATCCCAGGCAGTGGACCAGTCCAAGGGTTTTCCCCCTGAAACCAAGTTTCTGGTTCAGTTCTGAACTTTCTGTTCCGCTACCTGGTTCGCTCCTCACCTGGCTCTCTTTTCATTGGTTGGTTGGTCGTTTTACCTTTAGCTTTTCAGAGTTTTACAGATAAAATGGAGGTCAGGGGTCATAGAAACACCTGAGCAACAATTTCAATTCAAAACGTGGACTGAGAGATGAGATTAATCAGGAGAAACTTGTGGATTCTTTTCCACAACAGAAATGTTTGACCCAAAGCTTGTCGCTCCGTTTGAGTTTCTGTTTTTCTACAGTAACGTTTTTCCTCCTCCACATGATTTCATCTCCTGACAGCCATCCAACCCACTGCGCCGTCCTTCGCTCGTTGTGAGTCTGTCACTGTTTTCTAAAAGCTGACATGAAATCAGACTGCAGGTGTTTTTCTGTCCAAAGCTTTTCATCTGGTTTAAAAAGGTCCGATCGCATTCAGACGTCAAACATGCAGGTAATAAATCCAGCAGGACGAACCGTCCCGTCACATCCTGATGATTTAGCTTGAATGGTAATTACTTAGCTTAGAGCTAAATAAGTAGCTTGCTAACTAAATATTTAGTTTGTAAGCAAATTAATTAGCTCACTAAGTAGCTTACTACTTAGTGAGCTAATTAATTTGCTAAAAACTTAGCTTGCTAATTAAATATTTAGTTATTTCTTTCGGCCTTCTATGTGAATATTTAGTTTGAAACGGACATTTATAAATTAATGAATAAAATGTTGAGAATATTTGGAAAATGAATTTGGTTAAATAACTCAAATTCTTCCTGTTCATTTTTCACTGAGTAACTTTTCAAACGGCACTTTGCTGCTCAGTCAGAGGGAAACTTCCAGATCCCAGGAGAATCTGACCTTTGACCTGACTGAACTCACCTGAGCGAGAATATGGAGCAAACAGAACCAGAACATCCAGAACCAGCCAACATGGTAAACACCAACACATTCTGAACCGACCCATCAGATTGGTTCTGGAGCAGTTTGTGTTGGGAACGTTCCAGTTTGTGTTGGGAACGTACCAGTTTGTGTTGGGAACGTACCAGTTTGTGTTGGGAACGATCCAATTTGTGTTGGGAACCTTCCTGCTTCCCAGTAGAAGGAGCCATTACCACCATTTTCTCCAGCGATCCGACAGAAACCCAACGGGAAGAAACGAGTTCTGATGAATAAACAGGAAGTGACCCGACGGCAAAGTGGAAGAAATTGGAAATAATTGAATCCTGATTAAAATGTTATCAGCTGAGTGTGTGTGTGTGAGTGTGTGTGTGTTATCTCAGGCTCTCAGGTGGTTCCTCAGTTACAGCCTCCCTTTGTTTCCACGGTGACGAGCTGACAGGTGCCTCCGCTGCGCGGCTTTGTTTCGGTGACCTGAAGACGTTCGAGTCTTTAGAAACCAACAGAACAAATCAAACTCACCGAATCAGCAAATCCATCCTGCTGCCAAGGGACAGAAAATAACTACAAATAACAAGAAACTTCACAAAAACAAAGAAATTAAATTTATTTTCCCTGCTGCTCTAAAGCCAAACCATCGACCTCCATTTTCATTTCTGAACTCGTGAGCCGCGGCTCGTCGTTCATCGGCGTCTCCATGACAATCACAGGAGAGAAAAACGTCAAAAAGCCGCGAGACGTTCGTATCGCAGGACGACATCAACCTGCGTCAGCAAACGGTGAAAACAAGAACATCCGTCCTAGAAAATGGTTGGTGAGGTGTGACCTCTGACCTCTGGTCCTCCAAACCTTGTCTGGGTTCGGTTTGAATGTGAACGCCAAGCGGACCAGAGCAGGAAGTGAACTACAGCGCAGGGCATTCTGGGTAAATACAACCAAAGCTAACTTGCTAGCATAGCGCTAGCAGCAGAAATGGCTCCTGGTCTTCAGCCAAAGACTAAAGAGAAAAATCTGACGCCTCCATCTTGTTTCCATCTGGTTAAACAGGAAGTTGCTCTCAGCACCTTCAGTGTTCTTGGTGCAGCGCCCCCACAGGCCAGGAGGGGAACAGGTTGGTTTGACTGACAACCACAGCAGCTGGAGGTGGAGCAGATGGTGAAGTTCTGGTTCCAGTAGAACCGGGTCGACCGGACCATCGGGTCTTTAATGTCACAAAGTTCTGACGTTCCTGAACTGGAACAAACATCCAGAGTGAAAAATAATGAAAACATGATGAATCAGTTTATCTTGTTCATAAACATGTCAGGATTTTTCTGTCTTATAATTCTTTTATTGATATGAATATTTAAGAAATTAACTTTCCATTCTGAACCAGAGACTCGTTTTGTTCGATGAAGCGACTAAAAATAACTTTTCCCAGATTTCTGTCAGTTTTCTGCTCTCCAGCCTCCTGCTCTTCGCTCTTTTCTCTCATTTTTATTTTCTGTCCGTTCCTCCGTGTTTCCATCCTGTCGTGACGACATGTTTTCCACGTCACTTTGTATAAGCAGCCTTACCCAGAATCCCGCTGGGCGTCAGCGGGGGTCACACGGCGTTGAGCTAACGGGCTAATCATGGAGGGCGAGGTGACTCGGTTCGGGTGAGCGTTTCTGCGTTTGACCGACAGTCGCCCGCTGAGTCTCCGCTCATCGATTAGTCCGGACTGACGGGCACGGCGCCTCCAGCCGGGCGTCTGATTGGCCGGCCGCGGCGAGGCTTCTGATTGGCCGGTTCTCTACGGACCTCGGCTGGACGCGCGGCCTCCCGTCGACAACGCTCGGACTTGACCTTTGAACCCATTAAGGGAACGTTTCACACATATTAAAGTGTTTATTATGAGGAGAGGCAGAGTGACAGCCGGAGATAAACCGGATTTCTTCTGCACCCCAGAGTTTAAATTTCAGATCAGCAGCTCAGCCTGAAACATTTCACCTGATGGTTTTATTTTCTGACTCATTTCATCAAAGGACGTGAACATCCAGGATATTTCAGATCTGTTTACCAAAGATGATGCATTCACTGAACCTCAGAAAATCTCTCACTAACAGTTTAAATTATATTTTAAAATAGGTTTTTAAAAAAGTATTTATGGCATCCCAGTGTGGCAAACTGTGCAGCTCAATCTCAGCTCTATGAACACGGAGGTCAGATTAAAGATTATTTAGAAAATGAAAAAATCAAGCAAATAAATGTCATGTTTTATGTGCAAGAAATGGATTTTATTCATCAAACAGCAGAAAAAGGATTTTGCCACATTAAAAGGAAGAAAATGATTTGTTTTGGGCTCAAATTAATAATCATCAGTTACAAAAACAGGATCTTCCAAAATGTTTTTGTAACCAGGATCATTTTCTATATTAGATTTAGTTTATTTATTTTATTTTCCATTTTGTTAGATTTATTTTTTAAAGGGTTACTTAAACATTTTGTCCTCTTCCCCTTAATTTATTTAACACCAACCAGGCGAGAACAATAGTGTTCTCGCGTGGCTCTGACGTCATGTGACAGCTGCACATCAGCGTCCTAAATTGGCAGCACAGTTTATATGGCTGCAAATCGCAGCTTAGGCAGGAAACGCTGCGGGACTCTGATGTGCAGCCGGGTGATTACTCAACCAAACGTTGCAAGAATCACGGCCAGGTGCGTTGCAGATCCCTCGCGCAAGGAGTGGCTGGAGGGATCTTGACAATAGCAAGGATTGTCTGGTTTCACCGACCAGACTGGCGAGCTAAAATAAGCAGGATACCGAAACACAAGACTTATCATCTGGGAACATTCTTCCGACCCAATTGGAGGATCAGCTCAAGTCCCCATTGAAGGAAGTGGATTATTTTGGTTTTTTTTCATCATCAACAAAGACTGGTGGACGTCCTTGGTATAAGGAACTTTAACTTGTTTTTCCTTTACACTATGGACTAATGTGTATATATATTGTAAATACTAAATACAACTCACCAATTTGCACCATCTTACTGTCTCTGTGCTTTACAAATTGCCATCTCCTCCAGTAGCCGAACCTAGCTAGACTTTAAGAACTGTTTGGATAAATTTTAATTCGGATTATTTAAAATCTTGTTAATCCTTGAACGCAATGTGGGTTACATAACTTGGCGAGCTAGCCAGGAGGTTGTTGGCATTTTGTAAACACAAATCATTGTTTTTTTGTCATCAACAATATGGATGAATTTCAAAAACTCGACGTAAAAATTCCCAACTCTGTTTTGGTTGAAGGCATTTCAGATGAAGATGGTAAAGAGGAAGTATTTGACTTTTTGAAACAATATGGGAAGATAACAAAGACTGAAATCATTTCTGAAGCTGACTCTGAGTTTGAGGGCCAGTTTGTGGTTGAATTTAGCAGTGGTACAGCAGTAGCTGAATTGCGTTCCATTTTACCATATTCATTCAAATCATCTGAAAAGTCAGACACATTTTTCATCTCTGAATTAGCTGTTGTATATGCAGAACATGTTTCACAGAGTAAAACTCATTCTTATTTATTTGAGTTACAGAAACTTGCAAAGCTTTCTGGCATGGATTTTGCAGAGGTGTTAAAATCCACGATGACTCAGATTGGACAATCAGTTGCTGAACTTCACTCAGCTGCTAAGATGGAGGATCCTGATGAGAAGTCTGAGGTTATGGCAGCAGCTGCAGATCCAACAATGAAGGAAGAGCCAACGTTGTCAACCGCCACTGATCCTACAGTTTCCAGACAGAGACTTGAGCAGCAACCTACCTCACGACAGAGACCTTCTCTTCATGATGATGACATCCAACCACCCGAAGTCCAGCGCTACGTGGTGGAACACATTATGAAAACTGAGGAAAGTGCTTACCATCTACAAAGGCTCCGAGTGTTTTCTGGACGGCTGCCTAGACCAGCACATGAAGCAGACTACGAGACCTGGCATTCAGGAGTGGATCTGCTACTAAAAGACCCATCAGTTTCTGAGCTGCAGCGATCAAGGAGGATCGTGGAGAGTTTACTTCCCCCAGCCGCTGATATGCTGAAGCATCTAAGTTCAGATACTCCACCTACTGTATATCTGAACATATTGGATTCGGCATATGGCACAGTGCAAGATGGAGAAGAACTCTTTGCAAAATTCATGGACACTTTCCAAGATGCAGGGGAGAAGCCATCTTCATACCTCCAGCGGCTGCAGGTAGCATTAAACTTAGCCCTGAAACGAGGTGGTGTGTTAGCCAAGGATGTAAACCGGCATCTCATAAGCCAGTTTTGTAGGGGTTGTTGGGACAATACTTTGATTGCTGAACTCCAATTAAAACAAAAGAAATTGGTCCCACCTAGTTTCTCTGAATTGCTACTACTTCTACGTACTGAAGAGGACAGGGAGGCAGCTAAAACTTCCCGGATGAGACAATATTTGGGGTCCAACAAACAAAAAGTAGTCAATCATGCACAATTGGTTTCTGTTGATGCAGGTGATGGTGGAGCAGTTGCTGCTTTAACCAAATTGACTCAGCAGTTGGCAGAACAACTGGCAGATATACAGCGGCAGCTGGCTAAGCTAACATCCACAACCACCCAGCCCAGGACTACATCACAACCTAAAGTAACACACAGTAAGCCGGGTGAAAAAGGGGGCAATACAGTGACATCCAAACAGTTCCCACCAGTCCATGTTAAACCTGGTTATTGTTTCAGGTGTGGTGAAAATGGTCATATTAAGCCACAATGTAATAATGAACCAAACCCTGCTCTTGTTGCCAGAAAAAGGAAACAGTTTGCTCAGCGACAGCAGAACATCTTTCAGAAGAAGTTAAACTAGGCATGGTTCCTGTTGCGGGACAAACCGGAACCAGTCCCAGCCAAACCGGTCCCCTTATTAAAGAAAAGACTGTTAAATGTACAAAACTGCAAGCCCAAGCTAATAAACTACCCACTCAGCTACCCAAAGGTTTGATTGGATCAAAGTGTGCTGCTGTTGTTGACATTTCTGGTCATGTGTGTAACTGCCTTTTAGACACTGGTTCACAGGTGACAACGATCCCAGTTTCTTTCTATAATGATAAGTTAAGCAACCAACCTGTACTGCCTCTGGATAATTTGTTACAGGTTGAAGGTGCTGCTGGACAGTCTGTTCCGTATCTGGGGTACGTGGAGCTGGTCATCACATTCCCTGAAGACTTCATAGGAGTAAACACAGAGGTACCAACTCTCGCTCTTGTGGTCCCAGATACTAGTCCTGACAGGCCATCTAATGTACTTATTGGCATGAACACACTGGAGCCACTGTATGAACAACATCTTAGCAGTAACCATGTACAATTTCAATCCATGGCCCGAGGATATCGAGCGGTCCTGAAACTGCTACAGTTAAGGCACCAGCAAAATCAATTAGGAAATGCAGGGACTGTCAGGCTGTTAAGCACCACTCCAGTCCTTATTTCACCTGGACAAACCATTGTCTTGGAGGGTTCTGTTAAAAACGCCTCTCCATCTGCCAATAAGTGGGCCATTGTTGAACACCCTAGCTCGCCTTTACCAGGGGGTTTATGTGTTCAGAGTTGTCTAATTACACTGCCACAGCATCCACCATATAAAGTCCCAGTGATCATGAAGAATGAATCAGAGCAAGAGGTGTTCATATCACCATTAACCATTATTGCAGACATTGGGTCAGCACCTACTGTTTTGTCACAACAAATCACATCTCAAACCTCACAACGAACCATTTTGGAGTTTAATTTTGGAGACTCTCCTATTCCACCTGAGTGGAAGGAACATATTATCAACAAAATGAACAGCATGCCTGAAGTATTTTCTCATCATGATATGGATTTTGGCTGTACAGATGCAGTTAAACATACCATTAAACTTAATGATGAAACGCCTTTTAAACACAGAGCAAGGCCAATCCATCCCCAAGATCTGGAGGCAGTCCGTGAACATCTTAGAGACCTGTTTGGAGCTGGCATTATAAGAGAGTCTAAATCACCATTTTCCTCTCCAATAGTTGTGGTTCGGAAACGTAATGGTTCCGTCCGGCTATGCATAGATTACAGGAAACTGAATCTTCAAACTATCAAAGACGCATATGCCCTTCCTAATTTGGAAGAATCTTTTTGTGCTTTGACAGGGTCCAAATGGTTCACTGTGTTGGATTTAAAATCTGGCTATTATCAAATAGAGATGGCAGAAGAAGATAAGGCTAAAACAGCTTTTGTAACTCCCCTTGGATTTTGGGAGTGGAACAGGATGCCGCAAGGAATTACAAATGCACCTAGCACGTTTCAGCGGCTAATGGAGAGATGCATGGGAGATCTGCATCTTAAAGAGGTCCTTGTCTTCCTCGATGACATCATCATCTTCTCTGCCACTTTGGAAGAACATGAGGAACGGTTGCTGCGTGTGCTCTCCCGGTTGAAGCAGTTTGGACTAAAGCTCTCTCCAGAGAAATGTAAGTTTTTTCAGTCATCTGTACGTTATTTGGGACACATTGTCTCTGACAAAGGAGTTGAAACTGATCCAGAAAAGATTGATTCTTTAAAATCCTGGCCAGTCCCCCGCAACCTTAAAGAGTTGCGATCTTTTCTGGGTTTTGCTGGATATTACCGAAGATTTATTAAAGACTATGCTGCTATTGTCAAACCACTTAATGAGTTAACCCGTGGTTATCCTCCTGCCCGCAGCCCTGCAAAACTGAAGAAACCAGAAGGAAAGTACTCGGATCCAAAGCAATCCTTTGGAGATAAATGGACTAGCCATCAGCAGATTGCTTTTGAAACAGTCATTTCCAAATTGACTACAGCACCTGTTCTTGGGTTTGCAAATCCACAGCTGCCATACATTTTACATACTGATGCCAGTACAAATGGGTTGGGAGCAGTATTGTACCAAGAGCAGGAGGGCAAGCTGCGTGTTATTGCTTATGCTAGTCGAGGCCTGTCTGTCAGTGAGTCAAAATATCCTGCGCATAAACTGGAGTTTTTGGCCCTGAAGTGGAGTGTTACTGAGAAGTTTCATGATTACCTCTATGGGACTAACTTTACAGTTGTCACAGATAGCAACCCTCTCACTTATGTTCTTTCTTCAGCCAAGCTGGATGCTACAGGTCACCGGTGGTTAGCAGCACTGTCTACCTACTCATTCCAATTGCAGTACCGTGCTGGAAAACAGAATTTGGATGCTGATGCTCTGTCCCGACGCTCACATGAAGATATTTCTAGTGACCAGCACTGCCGAGAGAGGGAGCTCATTCAACATCTGACCAGTCAGTTGGGTAATGGTAAAAACACCCATGACATTTCCCCTGAAATTGTGGACGCCATCTGTCAGAGTTGTATAATCCGAACACAGAACCAAACTGAACTAAGTCGATCTGTCGCACTGGTTGAGTCTCTATCTGTCTCTGTTAACTCCATCCCTGATGGGTTCAGCAATGAAGAGTTGCATGGCTTGCCTCTAATCCCCTCTCTATCTCAGGTCGATCTCCAAGAACAACAACAAGCTGACCCTGCTATTCGTGAGGTCATTCATCAGCTGGAGACTGGGGAGAAGGTCCTTCCATCGGTTCGAGAGGAGCTATCTGACCTTCCTTTGCTCCTGAGAGAGTGGAACAGGTTAGAGTTGGTGGATGGAATCCTATATCGGAGAAGACATGATGGAGATAAACTTATCTACCAGTTAATCCTACCGCCCAAGTTACGACCAACTGTTTTAAAGAGCTTGCACCATGATATGGGGCATATGGGCATCGAAAGAACAATTGATCTGGTGCGCCAACGCTTCTTTTGGCCCAAAATGACATTAGAGGTGGAGACTTTTGTCAGAACCTGTGGTCGTTGCATAAGGCGTAAAGCTCAAATAGAAAGAGCAGCTCCATTAATAAATATTCAAACAAGCCGACCACTTGAACTGCTATGTATGGACTTTTTAACCATTGAACCTGACAGTAGTAATACTAAAGACATTCTTGTTCTTACTGATCACTTCACCAAATTTGCAGTTGCCATTCCTACCCCCAACCAGAAGGCAAAGACGGTTGCAAAGTACCTCTGGAATGAATTTATGGTTTATTATGGAATTCCAGAGCGTATACATTCAGACCAGGGTACAGATTTCGAGTCCAAGCTCATTAAAGAGCTCTGTGAAGTTGTAGGCATGAAGAAAAGCCGTACTACCCCGTACCACCCACGAGGGAATCCAGTCGAGCGCTTCAACCGCACTCTGCTCAATATGCTTGGAACCCTGGAAATGAAACAAAAGTCAAAATGGCGAGAGTATGTCAAACCTTTAGTACATGCATATAACTGTACAAGAAATGTGGTAACAGGGTTCACACCTTATGAACTCATGTTTGGTCGTTGTCCTCGTCTTCCTGTGGATTTGGCTTTTGGTTTACCCGTCAGAGAACAATCATCCATCTCTCATTCAGAGTATGTTAAGAATCTGCAATCCAGCCTGAAAGAAAGCTACAAACTAGCTTCTGAGAATGCCCTCAAATCAGCTGCAAAGAACAAGACCCGTTTTGATCAGAAAATTACACCATGCAGTTTGGAGATAGGAGATCGAGTACTGGTTCGCAACATCCGTCTGAGGGGTAAGCACAAGCTGGCAGATAGATGGGAACCAGGGGTGTACAAAGTTGTTAACAGAGCTGAAAATGTACCAGTTTACACTGTACAACCTGAACACAAAGAGGGACCAACTCGTACTTTACATAGAGACCTGTTGCTTCCTTGTGGTTTCCTGCCAGTTTGCTCCACAGAAGACCCTTCCATCTCCATGCCTGCCTCACAACGAAAGACTCGCAGCCAGGATGGTTGCCATCCAGATGTTCCTGATGCGATGCAGGAGGATGAGGATGCTGAGCCATATGTGCCAGAAGTTTCCATCCCATCCCCAACCAGATTCAGTGTGAAGGTGAGAAAATTCGAGTCATCACCCGAATCCATTACTTTGCAGCCTATTTCACCTTTGGCTCAAAGTGATGCTGAAGCACCAGAGCATCCTGTACCTCTAATTCAGAGTACAGACCTTGAGACTGCTAGTCCATCTGAAAATGAAAAATCCTGTTTAACAACTGATTCATCACTGTCTCACTATGAAGACAAGCTACCTGTGGAACAGATTGAGGCAGAGGAACTTTCTGAACCACATGTAGCTGAGCCTGTGAAAGTACACATGGAGGGAGAAGTACCTGACGAACACTTACCTGAAGTTCAAGAACCTGACGCTGAGGGTCATCTGGTCGTTCAATCTGAGTCATCTATAGGTCCTGCAAGTGTCAGCTCACCCTATAACTCAAATGAGTCTGAAACATTGCCCAGGCGATCAGATCGACAGCGTCAACCTCCTAGTCGTCTAACATATCCTGTGTTGGGTAAGCCACTCATTTCAGTAGTTCAGGCTCTATTGCATGGTTTGGCAAATGTGTACGCTGAGGCTCTTAGTCAAGTTTCTAATGTGAATATCCAGAAAAAAAAATTAATTTAAATAACCCTGCAACGGGACGTGCAGGAATTAAAGAGGGGAGGATGTAACCAGGATCATTTTCTATATTAGATTTAGTTTATTTATTTTATTTTCCATTTTGTTAGATTTATTTTTTAAAGGGTTACTTAAACATTTTTTCCTCTTCCCCTTAATTTATTTAACACCAACCAGGCGAGAACAATAGTGTTCTCGCGTGGCTCTGACGTCATGTGACAGCTGCACATCAGCGTCCTAAATTGGCAGCACAGTTTATATGGCTGCAAATCGCAGCTTAGGCAGGAAACGCTGCGGGACTCTGATGTGCAGCCGGGTGATTACTCAACCAAACGTTGCAAGAATCACGGCCAGGTGCGTTGCAGATCCCTCGCGCAAGGAGTGGCTGGAGGGATCTTGACAATAGCAAGGATTGTCTGGTTTCACCGACCAGACTGGCGAGCTAAAATAAGCAGGATACCGAAACACAAGACTTATCATCTGGGAACATTCTTCCGACCCAATTGGAGGATCAGCTCAAGTCCCCATTGAAGGAAGTGGATTATTTTGGTTTTTTTTCATCATCAACAAAGACTGGTGGACGTCCTTGGTATAAGGAACTTTAACTTGTTTTTCCTTTACACTATGGACTAATGTGTATATATATTGTAAATACTAAATACAACTCACCAATTTGCACCATCTTACTGTCTCTGTGCTTTACAAATTGCCATCTCCTCCAGTAGCCGAACCTAGCTAGACTTTAAGAACTGTTTGGATAAATTTTAATTCGGATTATTTAAAATCTTGTTAATCCTTGAACGCAATGTGGGTTACATTTTCATAAATTCGGTAAAAGCTCATTTGGATGCAGCAAAAACGACTTTTCAGTAAAAACGACTTTTCAGTAAAAGTCTCTGAATAAACACAGTTCTTATGATAAAATCTTAATTGTAAAAAGATGAAAATATTTTGTGGACAACCTTCGGCCCTTCTAGTGTTACAAGAAACATGATGTCAGTAATAATTTTACACAAATTAAAATTCATCTGCATCAACCACTGCACCATTCTTAATTCACAGTTGGGGGCCACAAAAAAATCAGCCCAAGGGCCACAAATGGCCCAAAAGCTGCACTTTAGCATTTTAGCTACTTTAGCATCCAGCTTGTAGATGCACGACCTAAATGCTAAATTTAGCCAGGATGCTACAGTTAGCTTAAATGTTGTCAGTAGCATATTGAATTTACTTTACATAAAAAAATGATATAAACATCTAAACATTCCTCGCTGGCTGATCCTCCTTATCGAGGTAGAAATGAGGTTAATAAAAAATTCTTAAACTTAAATTACTTTTCAACATCCACTTGCTAAAGTCATGCTTTCGTACCACGTGCATCTTCTTTCCTGGTGCCCCCATGCTGGATTCCACTTCCTACTTTAACCTTTCAAAATAAGAGTTCCAATAACAAAAAATATGAATAATACAAAATAAAACATGCAAACTAAAACTATGGCAGTTAAAATAAATGCATATTAATATTTGATGTTTATACACAACCCAGTGTTGTGTAGTTCTGTTAAATCTGCTGGTTTTACATGTGAACGTTTGAATTTCTGTTTCTTATAACAGAAGATAAAAACTGGAACCATATTGTTGATGATGTCCAGCAGGTCGGTGCAGACGGAGTAACGATCCGCTCCTCCGGTCTGACTCACTGGCAGCCTGAACCAATCAGCTGCCAGAACAGGAGGCTGCCATTTCCCGCAGTAACAGGGCGGGACGGGCGTGAAGCTCGACGTGTCCTCTGCGGTTATCTTCCCCACACGGCTGCAGGCAGATCCAGGACGTTGCTAGGAAACCAGAGATGTCACCTTGGTTACCAGGTGAAACGACGGGTTTTTTCTCCCGTTGGAGTTTAAAGTTCCTGCAGCTGTAAGGGATGTTGGGGGGCATATGTGAAAGAAAATGGAGTCCACAAAAAACATGAAAGTTCCCAGAATTCACTGATGTTGGCGAGAAGGAAAAGCTGTTGTGTTTCGGCGGTACGCTCGCTTCCGCTAATCCGCTAATGCGCCACTAGCAGAGCTAATTTTTAATTTGGCACTCTTGTGTTTTTGCAAACTTTGAAAATATTTAGCACACTTAGCTTACGCTAAATTTTTTTTTGTATTAATTTTAAAGCTCTGAGCTAAAAATGAGCTTTGCTAATAATAGGGGATCTAAGTTTTAACTTAACATTTTAGCTAACTTTGAAAACATTTACCTCAGTTAGCTTCGTCTCAATAGATTCACTGGAGAAATTATAAAACACTAAGCTAAAAATGAGCTTTGCTAATTTTTAGCTTTGCGAATTTGCTTTGATTACATTTAGCTCACCTAGCTTCCACTCAATAGATTTTATAGGATAAATTATAAAGTGCTAAGCTAAAAATGAGCTCCTCTAGTAATAGCAAAGCTAATTTTTACTTTAGTGCTTTTGCTAAATTTAAAAGTACTTAGTGCAATTAGCCTCTACACAAGTTTATTTTTAGTTTACTTGGATGTTTTGGAAGTTTTCAGTTGAATAAAATCTGACATCTGTGTTGAAGTTTTAGTTAACAACTATTAGATATTCTTCAAGTAGTTTGGTATTTATATTAGTGCTCTTATTTTGACATTTGCTTTGCAGCACTCCTTTTCTTCATGTTCTCTCAAGTATTTTACAAAACCCTTTTTGTATTTTATAAAATACTCATATTAACAAAAAAATAAAAAATAAAACTCAGCAACTATAAAACTGAAACTGTGAGTCAAATGTCTTACAAAGAATCACAAACTGTTGGAATCAGGTTTCAGCTCTAATGTTTATAACTTCAGAGTTAGCATAGCTACATTTTCAGCTAGCAGTGTCAACATTTACAAAAATGTTTCTCTTGTCCATAAAAACTAAATCTTGGCGCAGCCGATGAATACATCTTATGGTAAAATCAGGATCCAGCAGAATCTTTGACGTTAAGATTTATTTTTTCTGATTCAGAAAAAGCTTTAAAATCTGAACATTTGCCTGATTTGCGCCAAACCTTTTGGGGGAAGATCTGAGGAAGCAGCAGGATGGATGTACGCTGTGATGGATTCTTCAGTTTGTTGTTTCCAGACAGAAGCTGATGAATGGTTTAAACACAGCTCACAGCTCACAGCGCAGTAAAACAAACAGCAGAGGTTTGATTAGTGTTTGCTGTAGCAGCAGGAACAGGAACATTACTGAAGCTCCCACAGATTTACCACATTAAAGAAGATTACAGCCTCCACTGCGGGATGAGTTCAGGGCAGGCTGGGAAAAAAGAAACACGCAGAGATTTTCAAGTAAAGCCAACAACTTCAGGCAGAAGAAGCCTTCAGGTCCAGAAGACTCACCGGGCCGAGCCCCGCTGCAGAAACACGTCACGATGTTTCAGCTTTGGTTTCATAAGGAAAGAGGAACGGCTGTTAGGAGGTCATGAGGAATAACTGAGGTCAGAAGAGCATCATGGGACGGTGGGACAGTGGGACGGACCGGAACCGAGGAGAAGGAGTTCAAGGTTCTGGTCCAACAGATATGCATTTCATCTGTGTTCTGATGTCACCTCCCGTTTTAATGACCTTGTTCATCCAACACCTAACATGCCAGTCTCTGTAGAGGAGAGGTCAGAGGTCACACATAAAAACAAACCAATAAAATTCTAACCAAACACAAAATCACTTTTCAGTCAAAACTGGTTGTGACAAAAAGAGTCTGAGAACAAAATGTTGTGATCTTCATGGGCTCTCTAATGTTTTTAACCAAAGAGGTCAGTTGTTATGCAGATGACGCCTGAATCTACAATTATGACCTGATAATCTTAACTCATGTTACATAACTCACGTCATGTTTGATAATAATGAATAGTTTCTACTTATGGACATGTTAATGGTTCGTCATTCATTCCCACCAGCCCAGTTCGGCTTCGGGTTCGGTTGGTGAGATGTGAACGCTAATCAAACTCCGGTCCGCCGACAAACCTCAGTCTGGGTTCGGTTGAAGTGAACTCTGGTTCGGTTTGAATGCAAATGAACCAAATGGACCAGAGATCGCTCCAAAAGCAGGAAGAGGACTACAACACAGGGCATTCTGGGTAAATAAAAGCAAACCAAACATGCTAGCCTAGCGCTAGCAGCAGAAATGGCTCCTGGTCTTCAGCCAAAGACTAAAGAGAAATCCTCCAACACTAAAATCTGACGCCTCCATCTTGTTTCCATCTGGTGAAGAAGCAAGTTGCTCTCAGTGTCTTCAGAGGTTTTTGTGTCGTTTCCTTCAGTGGTTCTTGGTGCAGCGCCCCCACAGGCCAGGAGGGGAACAGGTTAGTTTGGGTCAGAACCACAGCAGCTGGAGGTGGAGCAGATGATGAAGTTCTGGTTCCAGTAGAACCGGGTCGACCGGACCATCAGGAGGAGAAAACACCGTTAGATGTTTTTTCAGGAATAATGAGACAAATTAACACCTGGAACTTCAAGTGGATTTTAAGAGAAACCATGAAGCTAATTAGATGAAACGAGTTGTTGTTACAGACAGGAAGTAAAGGCTCAGCGATGTTCCAGGTTCTTCCTTCATCTGTCCTACAAACACGAGCAGCTCAGGCTGGAGCTCAGATATTTGTGTGGAGGAGGATTTAATCAGGAGAAACAATCAGTGTCTGCAGCATTTAATAAGCGTTCAGTGGAGAGTTTGTGCATCAGCGAGTTAATGACAAACCTGCAGGCATCGGGACCATTACAGGCCCGTGGCCAGCGGCTCGCTGTGATGGACCCAACTGGGAACCAGGAGGAAGAGGAGGAACTAATGACTAAAAGCAGATTCTACGCTTCACTGAACGCATGACATTTATCACTGGCTCCTCAAACCGTTGAAGCCTCAAAATGGGCGAAAATTTGATCATCTCTGCAGGAAGAGTCAAAAATCCTCCTTAATGCTGCATGAGTTCAGTTTGACTGGTTTGGTACCGACGGCTTCAGACGGCCCAGTTACAGAAAACCGAGTTTAAACTCAGCTCTGATTTATTCACTCAACTAAAAACCATCAGGACTCTAAAATCTGCATTAAATGAGGAGCCACTTGCTCTCAGATCTGCCACACTATTCAGATTCTCTAAACTCCCTGGTGCTCCAGATGTTTCTGGACTTTCCAGAAGCTCTAAGACACTTATGATAAAAAACATCTGGAGGTTGTGACCGTTTGAGAATCCAGTCGCTCGGTTTTGCTCCTGATGCTTCAGCTGAAAACATTCTGGATGTTCTGGTTCTAGATTCTCCAGGCGCCTCAGATTCTTCGGAGGACATTAGTTGTGTTTCCATCAAAGTTGCATTAAAAAGGTCGAATGAACAGCAAAGTTCAAAATAACTTCCTCATCTTCTGAAAAAAGTTTTACGCTCGTTTGAGGTGGTTTTTGGTTTTTCTGAAAAAGATTCGATGCGTTAAGAGGAAATGGAAATGCTGAATAAGTTCTGACGTGGTGAACGCTCCCGTCCACCGGTGGCTCTGAGCCTTACCAGAGGCACCAAACAGGGGAATCTCAAAGTCTCAGTTTGTCTGAGAAGTTTGCTCTGTGCTAGTTAGCGACCTCTACTTCCTGTTTACCACAGCCATCTGATGACATCAGGCTTCCGGCGCCTGGTTGAGTCTCTCTAAGCTGGCAGATGGGAACACAAATGATTTGTGTTTTTTGTTGTTGTTTTTTTTTTTTTTGCGACATTTCAAAAATCTGCATGACAGTTAGATGGAAACATCTGAAGCTCCAGAAACAATAAATATTCTGGACCTTAAGACTCTGAGTGGTCCTCTGGACCGTCCAGATGCTCGAGGAGATCTGAATGTTCTGGACTTTTCGGAAGAAGCTCTAAACGATCGGAAGCTTTTCTATGTTGAAGAAAACTTCAAAACATCTGGAAACTCCAGACGAGCCACAGAGTCTCTGCTTCCTCCAGATGTTCCAGGTTCTTCAGATTTTTGGGATTTGAAGAATTTCACTGGTCATCATTCCCACCAGCTCTGTCCAATCCGCTTTAACCCAACTCCAGTCCGTTGTTTAGAAAGTCCTGTCCGGTTGGTGAGGTGTGACCTCTGACCTCTGACCTCTGGTCCTCCAAACCTCGGTCTGGGTTCGGTTAAAGTGACCTCTGATTTGGTTTGAATGTGAACACCAAGCGGACCGGAGACCGCTCCAAAAGCAGGAAGTGGACTACAGCGCAGGGCATTCTGGGTAAATACAGCCAAAGCTAACGTGCTAGCCTAGCGCTAGCAGGAGAAATGGCTCCTGGTCTTTAGCAATAGGCTAAAGAAAAATCCTCCAACCGCTAAAATGCGACGCCTCCATCTTGTAACCTTAACCCTTGTTAAAATGACTCAAGTAAAAGTAAAAAGTAAAATTAATCCTAAAAGTTTTTTTACTTTCTAAAGATTTACTGAAGTAAATGTAACTAGTTACTAGTTACCCTTCAAATAAAGTGGTACAGAATATTCTAACGGACCAAATACAAACTGAACTCTGAACTCTGACCCCCGGATCGCCTCTGAGCGTCCTGCTGCGGGTCCGCGGGCCTCAGGTTGACAAACCCACGGAGCGATCAGCAGGAAACCAGAAGAAGAAGATTTTAAAAACGGATCATTTCACTAAAAAGATGGAAACATCATCATCATCATCATCATCATCATCATCATCATCATCATCATCATCATGATCAGTCACCCCCTCCGTCCATCGGGTGACGCCAGCAGGGCTATAAGAGCCGCTCTGTGCCGGGACAGAGGCAGAAGAGCCGCCGCGCCGCAGACAGTCAGACAGACAGACAGACAGACAGACAGAGGATGAAGATGTTGTCCTCCCTCAGCCTGCGCTGCCTCCTCCTGCTCCTCCTCTCCCTCAGCGCCTCCATCAGCTGCTCCTCCGCCGCACAGAGAGACTCCAAACTCCGCCTGCTGCTGCACCGGACCCCGCTGCTCAGCTCCAAACAGGTCGGTACCGATCAGAACCGATCAGAACCGCGCTTTAAACTGGACCAAAGTTCTGTTTAAAGTTACAGAGAAATCTGAAATGATCCCGGGTCATAAAAGTAAAGTCGGTGTTTTAATATTTGTAATTTTGCGCAACAAAAGATTTTAATTATCGGAAAAGTTTATTTCTCTGGAGTCAACAAATTAAGACAAAAACTCCGCAGTTTTTAGTTTCATTAATTTAATCATTACGGTGTTAATTAATGATTATCATTAAAGGTAAACGTTTGATTTACAGTTGCATGAAATTATTTTATAATAATTTCTAATAGAGAATAAATATTCTGGATTTTACATCTGAGTTATTATATTTTACATTTTATTAATTTAAAAATAGGATCTGAACTTTACAATCCCTTTTAGAAACATTTTTATTTAACTTGTGACTAAACTGATTTTCAGAAATCCCATTTGCTGGTGAAAATTATGATTATTAATATTATTAAATATAATATTCTCATTGCATTTCCTTCTGTTTAACTTTATTTTACCACAAACTTACTCTGGAATATGGATTTTAATTTATTCTCCTTATTTGCTGCAGAATAATTATCAGTTTATTTCAATATTTCAACACGGCTTCAGGGAAATATGAAGAAGTTCAGATTTTATGACGTTTCTTTAGTTTCATCCAAAACTTTTAAAATACAGTAAAAAAAAACAAACATTGTTTTAATCAGTTAATGTTTTCAACAGAATCAAACTAAAATAATTTTTTGTTGTAATTTCTAAATGTGTTTTTAATATATAATAATTTACAAATATCATCTTTTCAAACATTTAAACTTTTTTTACATTTGTGTTTTGAAATGAGTTTTATTTCTCTGGCAGATTGTAAATGTTGCAGAAGCCTGGTTCCAAACTGGAACTGAAAATATGAAACAAACTGAAATGAATGTTTTAAATGAATGTTTTAAATGAACCTTTTTATTTGAATTGTAATGACTGACTGAATGAGTTAAAGCTGCTGGTTTCTGGCTGATCGACGTTTCGGCTCAGAATCTCCAACTGAACTAAAAATCCTCTGAAACGAATAAATCAGAAACGGTTCAGTCCTAAAAATCTCCGTCTGAGGAAAACAAATTTTATTTACTATTTGACTATTTTACTATTTAATCTTATTTATTTTGAACTGGTTTTATCCCAGAATGAACCAGTTTAATGAAGCTGATGTGGTTTGTGTTTATTATCTGCAGCTTCAGAACAAAAACTGAATCTAATCTGTTTTCCTGTGAAGATCCAGAAGAACCTCAGGTTAAAAGTTGAACTCTGACCTCTGTGTGATCAGTTCACATCCAGCTCTCCTTGTTATTGAAGCATTTTTAGCTCCAGATCTGGAAACTTTCAGGATTTTTCCTGAAGCGCAAACATCTCGTTGTTTCATTACATTCTGGCTTTTAAACTGAAGACGTGACGTTAATGAATTATTATTATTATTATTATTATTATTATTATTATTATTATTATTATTATTATTATTATTATTATTATTATTATTATTATTATTATTACAATAATAATACTAATAACAATGTCCTCAGTGATGGGCATCGCTAACTGAAAGGCTAGCTGTGCTAACACCACAGTGCTAATCATAAACCTTAGTTCAGCTAATGCTAAAGCGCTAAGTTCAATTCAAATCATATCGGACGTTGAAAGACTGTAACCCCCAGGAGGACAGGAAATGGAACTTCAAAATAAAAGCTGAAAAACAATCGTGTAACTGAAGAATTTTTAACCAGAACTTCACGCAGGTTTGCTGAACTTCCAGGTAAAAAACGCTTCAGGATTTATCCTGAGAAATAAATGTAGGGGAAGCTAGGTGCGTTAAGTGCTAACCGAAAAAATTAGCTTGGCTATTAGCAAATTAGCGGAAATGTTTCCCTTTGATCCCAATGGGTCCAAAAGTCAGAGCTTTAACATTTATGTGTTAAAGCTGTATGGCTCAGCGAAAGAGCAGGCGCCCCCTGGTGGCAGCAGGACGCTTTCTGATTCCTTCCTGTGAGTTGGAGGAACCTGCAGGTGACCGTGTCCTCTGTCCCTCAGGACGCGTCTCGCTCCTCGCTGGCGGAGCTGCTCCTCTCCGACCTCCTGCAGATGGAGAACGAGGCTCTGGAGGAGGACGGGTTCCCTGAAGGCGAGCCGGAGGACATCCGCGTGGACCTGGAGCGCGCCGCCAGCAGCGGGCCGCTGCTCGCCCCCCGGGAGAGGAAGGCGGGCTGCAAGAACTTCTTCTGGAAGACCTTCACGTCCTGCTGAGCCTTCCTCCTCCTCCTCCTCCTCCTCCTCCTCCTCCTCCTCCTCCTCCTCCTCCTCCTCCTCCTCCTCCTCCACCTCCTCCTCCTCCTCCTCCTCCTCCTCCTCCTCCTCCTCCTCCTCCTCCTCCTCCTGTACAGAAACTGATCCCTGGTCAGTTTGGGTGAAATGTTCTGACCTTTCTGAGCTGATTCTTTCTGAATGTAAACACCATGAAGCTATTTTTAATTGTTGGTTTGAATAAAATCTGTTTGAGAAAACCTCCTGTGTCTGCTGAGGAAGACGAGGGGCGGGCTCGGCCTTCATCGGGGGTCTCCATGGCAACGAGGAGCTGATGACAGATCAGATCTGAGCTCCTCGGTTTCCGAACAGGAACCATTCAGTTCACTTCACTTTATTTAGTTATTTATTTATTACTAAAATCACCTCCAGGAAATTTTTAAAAGTAATAAATTTCATTCAAACATTTAAACAATCCGGCCAAATTAACTTTACTTTTCTGATCTCTTCCTGTTTCATCTCCATGGCTCCATTGGTCCAGATTGATTTAATGAACTGTTTGGATTCAATTATACTGGCTTCATATAATCTTCCAGATATTGTGGTTCATATGCTGAGAGGGTTTCAACTAAAGCATTAAAAGAACCTTTCAGTGGGTTGATTGAAAAAGTTCTGGTTTTATTAGAAAATTGTTTCATTTATAATATGATAAAATGTCTTATTATATGTGAAATAACAGAACTGGACCTATTTTTCCTAACATCTTGCTGAAAAGCTGCTTGTTAGTTTTGTCTTATTTCAAGCGTACTGAGATGTTTGCACTAAAAATATTACCAATCTTACTTGGTAATATATTTTATTTTTGCAGTGTTATCAGTAAAGTCACATCTTCCACATTTATCAGCAAGTTCATTTGCAAATTAGCTAAACATTTAGCTGTGAATTAGCGTTATAGCTAAATGATTAGCTAGCTCAGATCTAAATATTTAGTTTGGAGCTACATTTTTAGCTCCTCACTAAATATTTAACGTCAAACTAAATATTTACTATCAAACTGTTACATTTATTAAATAATTAATAGGACAAATATGACTTTAAAAAATGAATCCCCAGTTTTATCTCTAATGACTAAAAAACCCAAATTACTGCTGTTAATCTACAAACGGCCCATAAATGAAGCTCAGTTTTTTCTTGACGACGTTTCGGCGACTCGCTGCTCTCGTCTCAGTTTATCCAACATCATATTGAAGCTTTTCACTCACAGCTTTTCCTCTTGTTAGTGTTTTTAATGAAATATGCTTCAGGGAGAGACGATGGAAACAGAATTGATTTAAAGTTTCACTTTAATAAAACATTCGCAGCGTTAAAATCCTGGTTCTGCTTCTTCTCCCACGTTTGGAGGAGAAAGAATCAGTTCTTCACACATTTTACGTCCTTTGGATTCATTATGTGGCAGGAAAAATCAGTATTTAATTACTCATCAAGTTTCTCTAAATAAAGAATATTGAAGTTTATAATTATTAAGTTGAAATGTGCAAGAAAACAATCTAGAATAATGCAGAAAATCACATTTATTTATAAAAAACCCACTTTATTTAGTCATGTTTGTATCAAAAAATAAGAACAGACGATCAGAACATGAACACAAAAGTCCAATAAGAAATATAAATATTATTTATTATTCCTCAGTGAGAAAATTTAGCAGCAAAGTGACGAGCAAAAGATACACATAGGTTCAGAAAATACTGAAAAAAGCTGAAGTAAGAATAACAACGTTACAAACTGCAACATGAAAGTCTGTGAGGTCGTCATGACGCTCGTCTTTTCTCTGCTGGTTCCCCTCAACACACCGTCAGGATGCTAAGCTAGTTAGCATAGCCGCCACTTACAGAGCATTAACAGTTTATCTGCAAAGGTCTGATGTGTCCCCACCATTAGCACACTGAGAGGCGTACACCAGGGTGATTGACAGCGCTAAGCCCCTCCTCCAGTAGCAGGACCTTTTCACAGGCTAACCGTCAGGACTTTATTCTCATAATATTAAGACATTTTTTGTTATTTCACTTTATTCTCGCAATATTCTGAGTTTATTTTTATATTATGACTTTTTCTCATACAACTTAATTCTAATTATATTGACTTTATTCACATAATATTCTCATATTATTATTATGACTTTCTTTTGTGTATTATTACGATTTTATTTTTGTGGTTTTCTTAGCCTGGTCTTATTACTGCGTCCTAATTATGGATGTAAAAAGTCAGTTTTGGTTTGAGATGCTTGTTGTTGAACGAATGTCACAAATTAAAACGTTTCGGTAAATTGCAGCCGGTTCTGAGGTTCTGCTGCTCCGTCGGTCCAGAGCTTAACTCTGAGCTGAAGTCGTCCTGCGGCGCCACCGGCGCGCTGCAGGTGTCTTCACACGCCGAGCGTTTCTCCGCTAACAGGAAGCTGCAGCTGCAGAGGCACAAAGAGCCCAGCAGCCAATCAGACGGCTGCGTTTCAAACGCTCTAATAAACGCTGATGAGCTTTAATTACAGCTGAAAGCTTTACTGGAACACACACACTTCAGCTCAAAGTGTGTGTGTGTGTGTGTGTGTGTGTGTGTGTGTGTGTGTGTGTGTGTGTGTGTGTGTGTGTGTGTGTGTGTGTGTGTGTGTGTGTGTGTGTGTGTGTGTGTGTGTGTGTGTGTGTGTGTGAATAGATGCTGATGCCGTTTCTCACCTTAAAAAGTCGATTCACTGGAAACAAAAAGACGACTAATCAGCAGCAAGAGGAAGCATCTCACTCACACACACACACACACACACACACACACACACACACACACACACACACACACAGCATGACAACGTCATTCCATCTTAAAGGGGTCAAAGGTCAAGTTGCCATCAGTCAGCCCTTTCTAGTGGGACAGCAGCAGAAACAAAGCTGGTTGCCACGGTTACGTTATCGGGTGTCGGCAGATTTGGATCCGAGTTTAACCCTGGTGCATTGTGGGTAAAGCGCCGTGCCCTCGGGTCGGTCTGCAGGCCGGTGATACGGAAAGAGGGCGGAGCCACAGTTTGACCCGAGAGGCGGTTCTGTTATCGCTGGAAGGTTCTACTTCCTGAAGGAACAAACTGGGAGACATAAAGTTTGAATCTGATAGAGTGTGGCTCCTCCCTCTCAGAGTTTAGCCCCGCCCCTCAGAGTTTAGCTCCGCCCCCTGGGTTTGTTTCCTTTGCTTTACTGGTTCAGATCCACAATCAACAAATAAAACAAAACATTTATTTCCGACCCGGAGAATAAACAGAGAATGATGAAAATAAAGATCTAAATAAATTCAGTCCAGTAATATTTTCATTGAAATCGTCCTGGTACCGTCAAACAGTCGTTGTGGACGGTGATGCGGTCGCAGCTGTAGCAGTCAGTTACAACAAATCCAAAGAGGCCTCTGACTGAAGACCGTCATGCCGAGCTAACAGCTCCATATCCAGGCAGCAGAGACAATATCCCACAGCAACCTGTCCTGGATGACTCCATCCGCTCTGCTGTTCCACCTCCTTTGCTTTTGCTGCTCCTCTTTAAATCTGGCCGTGTTGGTTAGAAAGATGTTGGAGTAGGGGATATGTGACGTTTTTGTTTTGCTTTTCACTGTTAGCAGAGAAAAACAAAACAAAAAATGTACTAATGTAAGAGCAGAACCACTTCAACATGTTTTTATCAAGTAAGAGTAAAATAATGAAACTTTTATTTCATTAAAATAAAAGTTTTAATGAAACTTTATTAAAATGTTTCATTTAAAAGTTTGGTAAAAAGTATTTACAATACTTTTACAAAGTAAAAAGTAATGAAATTTTGGTATTTTAAGGACCAAATGACAATAATTCATATAAGTTACAAAAAAATAACAAAATCAGGCAAAATAAAATGTTTCCAAATCAGTTTCTCTCAGTAAGAAAACATAAAACTTGAACATAACTGCAGCTGTGAGTCAGTCTGGTGGAGTTTTAGTAAAAACTTGTTTGATTTTCATTCAGTGGGAAGAAAATCCAAAAATTTTACTCAAGTAAGAGTAAAATGTAGTAAAAATACTCCTAAAGGTAAATTCTTTCCAAAAGGTTAGTGAAGCAAATGTAATGAGTAAATGTAACTAGTTAGAACCCGACTCTACATGGATCCAATCAGGACAGAAACACAGATTTGAATCTAAACTCATCCGAGTCGTTTTGTTTTCTCTGTTAAATGTCGTCCACTGTCGCCACGGCGTCTTCCTCGTCGGCCATGTTTGTTTCCTCTGATCTCACATCCGACCTTGAGAGGTTTAACAAAATTTCCCGTCTGAATGTTTTGAGTGAAATTGGTTTGTATTTCCCTCCACACACTGTACAACCAAACCTGTTACAGCCAAGATGATTTATTATCAGGTTTTGAAAACTGGCCGACAGTTTTTAAACCAGGCTTTACAAAAACATTCAGTACCACTTCCACCTGTGAGTCCAACTGAAGCAACCTGTAGATGCATTAATCCAACAGTAGGTGGCACTATAAACAGGTCAGGACTCTTAGGGTTGGTTCTGTTGAGAAGCTATGAGTGGTCATCATCTTCCTCCAGCCATCCTTAAACTAAGAAGAGAAATGATCATTCTCCAGCTAACAGCTGCACAGAATCCAGAACCAGAGGGGATAATCAATCAATCAATCAATCAATCAATCAATCAATCAATCAATCAATCAATCAATCATTACAAAGGAAACACCGTAAAGTCAACAACTGAACAAACATTACATTTTGGTGAGTGACATCATCAAAATCATTGATACCCATCAAACATATTGATTACTGTTCCATTGATTATGGTTCAGAATCGACTCTGACAAGGATTTTAGTCTGAAGTTGAAGGAACTCAGTGTTTCTGCTGTTCTGCAGTTTTCTGGAAGTTTTCTCCAGATTTGTGGTGCATAGAAGCTGAATGTTGCTTCTCCATGTTTCGTTCTGGTTCTGATGCAGAGCAGAACCAGAACCAGAACCAGGAGACCTGAGAGGGCTGACAGGTTGATAGATTGATCCAAATATCAACGATGAAAAAGGTCAGGAAGGTGAAATCAGAGCTAACGTTCGATCAGTTAGAGGCCATGAAGCCTGAAAACCCAAACCCGGTTCCTCTGTTCTCCGCTGAGACCCAAACGGCCTTCAGATGTCAGCAGGCTGTTTGTGTTTCTGCATTTTTCTGTCAAACTGCAGAAGACGAGGCGCGCGCTCTGACAGGTGAGGATGATTCAGCTTCCTGTCGCCTCCGTCTCTCTGAGAACAAAAAGCTGCAAGAGCGAGACGGCGCCACCGCGAAGGTTTTCATCTTCGTCTCTTTCAGAGACGCAGCTGCGGCTTTTCTTCTGCCGAACGACAAGGTGACGATGAAGAGCTGCTCTTTCACGAGTTCCTGCTGACGGCGCCTTGGGAAGCAGCAGAGGATGGAAGGAGGAAGAATGAGGGGCTGGGAGGAGCTGCTGCTGCTCCACAGATTTCAGGATGCTTCATTAAAACGATGCGTGTGTCTGATCCTCGTCCTCTGAGTGACTTCAGCTGAGTTCTGGTCCAAACCAAACCCAACCAGGTCAGAACATCAGGCTTCATCGCTGTGGGTTGTGTCCAGAACCCGCGACACCGTGGAGCTGAAGGAGCACGCTCCGACGTCAGAGAGGAAAACAGGGACACTGAAGACCTCCTAGTGCAAGACTGAGTCCAGACCAAGACCAGAATATATCGAGTCCAAGTCGATACCAAGACGGTATGGGCTGAGAGCGAGACTGAGGGAGACCAGAACCAAACTGAAGACTTTCAGGAAATAAGACACGTCGAGTTCACTAACAGGAAAATATTTCACAATTTGACTCTGAAAATAAGGAGTCAAGCCCTCGATACTGATTAGTGACCCGATCCACTGCACCAGCTGCTGCAGCGGATCAGAACCGAACATCTCCAGCTGCTGCAGCGGATCAGAACCGAACATCTCCCGGTCCAACAGTTTGCTGTTTTAACACTTCCAGAACCAACCGCCGTCTCATCACCAGTCCGACCGTCGGACTGACTAAATATTTATAAAATGTAGCCCTGAGTTAAACGTTTAATTAGCAAACTAAAAGTTGAGTTTAACTAAATAAATAATTCTGATTATATGTTTAGTTTCAAACTGTGAAAATATGACTCTGAAGATTAAACCATTGTTTTAGCCTGAATAACTCAAATTATTGCTGTTGTTTGACTGTAAGTTTATTATGTCCAGTAGGTGGAGCTGTTTCCACATGTATTGGACTCATCTGACCTCTGACCCCCACTCTTTTTCTCACCTTTAAAAGCTATGAAGCCTAAACTCTCTGATTACCTCCAGGTCTGAGTTCGTCTGCAGCAACAGCAGATTTATTCTTCTTCTCCTGTTTCTTCTTCTTCTTCTGCAGAACTTTTCCTCAGACTCAGCAGCTGCAGGACGACGAGCCGCTGATGTTTCCTGTCAGAGAAGATGAAGATCCTTCTGAGGATGAGGAGGATCGACTCAGATGAATAAAGCTGCTGAGAAGCTTCCTGATCTTCAGACTGCGCTGTGGGTCTGTGACCAGCAGGGGGAGCTGCAAGGCAACACTTAGATTTTACTGATTCACATCTAATCAGCCAATGAGCTGCAGGAAAACAGGTCAGGACCAAAAACTGATTTAGTTAGCAGACTAAATATTTAGCTTTAAACTGAATATTCAGCTTGCTAAGTATTTTGTTTGAAGCTAAATATTTATCTCACTAGCTTAATATTTAGCTAGAGAGATAAACACTCAGCTTCAGACATTTATCTTGGATCTAAATATTTAGCTTTAAGCTAATTCTGCTAACGCTAATGCTTAAATATTTTTCACCAGAATCTCCTCTGGAACTCAAACATGAAACATAAAATGACCAAGAAAAGATTGTCTTTTTTATCAGACAAATATATTTTTATTCAGTTTAAACAACATTAAATATATTTTTAAGACTCAGTCTGAAGGTTTCCATCGGCGCAGTTCCACCTTTCTGCCGGCAGGGGGCAGAACTGTTTATGCTTCTGGATCATCTCAGAGGCTCCTGACGGAATCCCCCTGATGCCTTCAGGTGCAATCAGGATATTTATGCATCCCGCTGGGTTACAATCCTCCCTGCTGCAGAGCCGCACCTGTTCAGGTAACAGGAAGCAGGAAGTAGGAAGCAGGAAGTAACCGCTCTGACACGTCGGACAGGTGGTTTCCTGCAGAAACACGGTTGGAGCTCAGAACAGAACTCTGCAGAACCTTCAACTCAAACCAGAACAATCAGCTGCCCGACAGGCTGCAAGTTCAAATCCCTGCCAAGGCCCTGGTTCTGGTTCTGGTCCAAGGCCCTGACCAGGTCCTGGTTCTGGTGCTGGTTCTGGTTCCAGTCCACTGTCAGCTGAGAAACCCCAACTTTCTCCTCATGATGACTATCAACAAAGATGGAGTCAGAAGGAAAATATTAAAAACAAATAAAATGAAGATTTACTGGAAGAAAACAGAATTATGGAGCAAAACATGAGAAAATCAGAATTAAATCAGAATAACATCAGAATAACAGAATAACATCAGAATTAAATCAGAATTAAATCAGAATAACATCAGGTTCTAACCAAGAATATAAAAAATAAAAACAAGAAAAAATACAACAGAATAAAAACTAAAACAAATCACTTTGCAAGTGTGACCGGTGGACTTCTGCTTTGTGTGTTTATAGGACAAACCATAAAAACACCGAGTCTGGGTTTGGAGGCGGACTCCGTTTATTCAGCCTGTCAATCAGGAGATATTAGCATTAGCACGTAGCATGTGCTCCAGTTCTCCAACCCGATCTCTTCCCAGTGGAACGATTAACAAAAGGGAAGAAGAAATGAACAACTTAACATTTATAATGGTGCTGGAGGACCCCAAACAAAAGAAGAAGAAAGTAGGGCGGAGCTGGAGGACCAAACCCCTCATAGCAGACACAGAGGAACACAAAGACAGACAAGTATAAGTGGACAAATAAATTAAAGAAAACATTTTGTGAAAATATACAACAATATAGACCCAGTTACACATGTGAAAATAAACGAACAAACAGATAAAGACAGAACTGAATCAGGATATAAAAACAGGAATAAAGTCTGGATTCAATTATAAATGAATAAATAAAAATATAGTATAAAGACAAAGGTTTAAATAGGACAAACTCCAGGTCAGAATGAAGGGAATAAAATCAAGATTAAATCAATAAACTAAAAATAACAAATTATAAATAAATGAAAAAAGAGGAAAGTTGGGAGGAAAATCATGAAAAAATTAGAACCTCAGTAGAACTTCAGGTTCTGACCATCAATGCATAGATCCAACTGACCCGGATCCACCAGAACCAGAACAGATACATAGATAGATGTGGGAGCTGGAGGAGGTGACGTAGGCCGTGTGATGACGTCAGTCCCCGTGTGTCTCGGGGTGTGTTTGTTTGTGAGAGGAAGCGGCTGGTTGGATGTTGGGCGGGGTCTGAGGAGTCACGGAGAGGCAGAGGAGAGGAGAGAGCAGAAACCCGTCCTGATCCCGATCCCGGTCCCGGTTCTGCTCCCGGTCCCGATCCCGGTTCTGTTCCAGCGGCAGCGGCGGACACACCGACCCAGCGGAGGCAGCGGACAGGCGGACAGCCCGGGGAGGATGGGCCTGCCGTAGCGCGCTGCTCTCCGGCTCGCAGCTCCAGGATGAGCGTAGCGCTGCAGGACCTCCGGAACACCGTGAGAGACACGCACACGCGCACACCGGCACGCGCACACATGCACGCGCAGATACGCACGCGTTCACCGGTCCGCGTGACCGTCACAGCGCACGCGCTGAGGATGCTGATCAGCTGTCAGTCACTGAGATTGATTAGCGCGGAGCTTCCGGCCTGTAATCACCTTCCCGGTGACGTCACTGAGCAGCTAGATGACGTCAGATCAGAGCTTGACCTTCTTCAGCAGAGTCTCAGGTGATGCTGGGATGGTTTCCTGCAGGGTCTCCTCAGCAGAACAGGTTCTGGTTCTGGTTCTGGAACCAGAGGACCTGGAGGACATTCCCACAGGAAGTCCAGCTCCAGGAAGTCCAGCTGCTGGTTTCCAGGTTGGACCAAGGCTCTGAGACAAACCGGTTCGGCTGGTTTCAAACTGGACCAGAACCTCCTCGCTGCTGGCAGGAAGTGGATCTGAATAAAAACGGCTGTTTGCAGTAAAAGATCCAGAACGACTCCAGGAGTCCAAACACTTGGCCAGGTGGGACTCCAGGAGCATCAAACATTAAAACTTAAAACCGTGTCTTTATCGTGTATTTAATACAAATAACTCATCTTTTCATTATTTGATATTTTTATTACAAACATTAATATAAGCCTACGATCATGAAAAGGTTTTAACTTTAAACTTTCAAAATAATGAACAGATTTTCACTCGCTGAATGTTTTCATTTCTCTCTAAAATACTTTATTCCTCATCTTGATACATTTTAGAGTCTGTACTTTAAGACATAACATCAAATTTAAAAAACATGAAAAGTTAAACAAAAGTTTCTCAACGCCTGTGGTTGTACAGCTGTTGAATGTCTCTGATGTAAAGGAGCAGAAAATTTTAAGAAAATTTAGCTTAAAATGGTAAAATCTTATTTTGCTAGAAGAAATAAAACTCCCCGGAGAATTCATTAAACGGTCGGAGACGGTGCAGGAAACAGCCATCAATGACGGCAGAAACATCCTGTTAAAGTAAATATTCCTGCAGCAGCCGTTTAGAATACAATAGAATAGAATAGAAATTATTGATTCCCAAGGGGAAATTGCTTATTTGTTGAAAGCTACTCCATCTTAGGTAATAAATACAAAGTTTATAAATATATCTATATACCTAAGAGTAATAATTTCAAAATGACTGGATATAAATAAACAAATAAATAAATAAAGAAAGAACAATCACATGCAATATATTAATTAATAAATAACCTATAAGTGAGCGCAGAAATTTTTTTTTATCAATTAGCACAAACTTGGGCATCATAAAGCCTGATGGCAACAGGCAGAAATGACTTCCTGTGGCGTTCTGTGCTGCACTTTGGCTAAATGAATCTGTGGCTGCCGGTGCTCCTGTGTCCAGCCAGCAAGTCATGGAGCCGATGTCCAAGTAATCCGTAATCACAGCTGTCCAAGATGACCTGCATGTTGGACAGGATCCTTCTTTCTGACACTGATAGATATAACGCTGATATTACTGTGGAAAATATTTCATCTGGTTGAAACATGAAGTTGTGTCTGTGGAGCATCAGCGCTGCAGGACAGGGACAGGCTGCAGCCTCGTGGCCCCAACGTACCGGGGGCCCCAATGTACCCGAGGCCCCAACGTACCGGGGGCCCCAACGTACCGGGGGCCCCAGTAAAGTTGTGATAAATTATTTTGGTCATGCGATCTGAGAGCTGTTTTGGTGTAAAATCTGTTTTTAAAAGACAAACAACGGTGAACTTGTTGCTTGTGGCAACAAGATTTCCACCATAAAAAAAAAGCTCCAAATACGGCAAGCCAGTTTATCATTTAGTGTCCTGACGTTTTTTGTGCAGGTCTAACTCAGCTGGATTCTGGTTGTTGTTTAATTTTAGCTGGTTTAAAATTTGTTTTAAACCGCGGCGTCCTTAGAAGGAGAAAATCTGCTCAATTATTTTGCCATGTGAACTAGAAATTAATTACACAGGACGTTTTATGTCGGGGTGTCAGGAGGAAAAGGAGCTTCATGCAAATGCATGCCACACTTTTCAAATTACACATTGTTAAAAATGTTGTTTTGATTCCATATCACAGTTCAGTTCAGGGTTTGGAAACTTTCTCTGCAGAGAGAAGGTCAGCTTTGACTTCAGAGGTTTGGTGAACGTGTCACAGAGAGGGTAGGAATACTTTCTGGCTGCTGTGCTCCTCCCTCCCCCAGGAGAAGCTTTAACTCCCTCCTGAGGCCCTCGGGTCAGGAGGTTAATGCGTTCCTCTCAGATGCGGCGCTCCCTGGAGTTCCTGCTAATTAAAGCCATCGTTCCCAGCAGGAAATGAAACTTCCTGAATCAGTGCTCGGCGACATGTTGAGAGCAGAGAAACCTGCAGAGCTTACCGGAACAACCTGTCGGGCCCGTTCAGGCTCCGTCTCCACCGTCTCAACGAGTCTCTGCCTGCAGGTTCAGGAAATGAACCGAACACTTACTGACCAACTGGGACCGGTTTCATTAGAACCGGAGGGGCAGCAGGAACACATAAACCCATGACTGTCGCTAATAAACTCAATCTAATCAAGCTTCGTATGTTTCTGGTGATGATATTAAAACTCATCTCCATGAGAGAAAAATATTTCCCAACAGAGCCACGCAGCAGCACGGGATCCATTCAGCTGCAACTTCAGAACCAGTTCTCATCACAACTTCTCTTCAGATCCACCATCAGACACAGAACCAGAACCTTTTGCTGCCTTCACACACGATCTCTACTGACACCCAACAGCTTCATCTCCTCTGGGATGCTGACATGTTTTTAGAGAAGTTTCTGACCAATTCTGAGGTCAGACACTGATGTTGGGCAAGAACTCACAGCGTGTTTCTATGGAAGCATTTAACTGCTACAGCTGGAAAATAAATTCAGTAGCAATGCAATGAGAAACTTTCTCATTAAAATGAGACAACTTCATGTCATTGTAGTGTACAAGTTTCTCAATGTAACAAGATATAAAAATATCACAACACAACTTGTTAAAAAGCCATTAAGAGACTCGCCAAGACTTTCCTTCTTATCACCCCGTTTCTTCTAAAAAGTCCAAGAGTTGTTTCTGTTTTACTACTGTGGTCTATCTTGTTTAACATAGAAAATATTTTTGGTTTTCTTGAGATATAAATCTAGTTATAATGAGATACTGCTCCTGTATCTGGTAGTTAAAGGCTTCCGTACATTTCCACTATACAAACTCTCATTCTTGAACTGGTTTGAGTTTGGATACCTTTGAACTTTGGTGCCCATTTCTGCCAGTTTGGGGAAACCAGCCTGTGTCAGTGGGAGTTACACAACACGTTGGTGAACGTGGTAGCAAGATGGCGGCACTAACTAAACTGTAAGCGTTACTGCTTTGTTGACATATTTTAATTTAATTTAATAACTCTTGCTGCACATGGCACGGAGGATAATGTCACAAATCAACAGAGATGTTGATGACTTAGCTTGGTGCTGTGTGAACTTGAACCCGGTTTCTATGCTAGCTGTTTCAAACTTTTGTAAATCTATGAAGCCCAACCAGGTCTCTTACGTTCACAGACAGTTAGCTCGAACAAGTAAACGCCATGAATAAACTGGCAAAACAACTTAGGAAAACTTTTGGAAAACAACTTCATTCACTCTGTTCAAGAGATGATCTTAGATCTTCCTGCCGTGTGTTCAAGTGATCTGGGGCCTCATTCATAAAACACTGCGCAGTTTTCACACTAAAACTTGCTGTATGGAAAAATTTAGAAAAGTGCGGCGCACAAAAAAACCCAGATGCATAAAGCCGCGGGTGCGCACCTTTCCTTTATAAATCCTGATTTGTGGGAAACAGAGCAGCTGCTGCTCCGCCTGTCGCCTCCATAAATACATATTAATGTAAATTAGTATAAATATCTGGAAGTCTGCCGCTGCGTGAAGCAGTAACCATGGCAACGTCCTTGTTTGTAGCAGTATTAGTATTTATAATAATAATAATTATATATTTTATTTAAAAGGTGCTTTGAGGATACATAATGTCACCTCACAAAATAAAAATACATTTTAAAGAAAAAAAAATCCAAATTAAAAAAATAAAGATATCCTGCACATGCCTGTTTGAGCAGCAGAACGTTCAGCTGGATTTAAAGACAGACAGAGAGTCTCTGAATGGGAATGTGGACGATTATTATAAATACTAGAGGCTTCATGTCCAGAAGGCGCATTCACAAAGCGGGCGGCTCGACTGAAGGATGACTCCAGCTGGACCGGTACTGGTACCTGTACTGCACGGCTCTTTTGCTCAGAGCTCCAGGATGATCAGGATGAGCAATCTAAACGCTCATAAACCTTCATCAACATTTCCCAGCAGATCAGTATGATCTCTGAACAATCGCTCCCTCTCATCCTTCCATTGGCGATGTTCTCCATCAGAGCCAGAGCTCCACAATTATATGGCTCACCTTTACACAGCTATGTGTGATTGCATACACGCCTTGATCACCTTAAAAATTACCAAACCTGTTGATGTGGTGTTCCCCCAAGGTCAAACAAGAATGCAGCCTGTTGAATGTGATGCGAAGCCAATCAGATGGTGAGACGGAAACATGGACGGCAATCCAAAACACACAAAAAACAAACCAACTGCCATGGAGAACCAGGGAGTCCAGTGGAAGTCGGAGATCATCCAAGATCTCTTTGTATTGTTGTCCACTGATTATTGCCATGGGCGGCCATGTTTGTTTACTCTGAACTCACTTTTGATCTTGAGGAGTTTTTTAAAATTTCCCATCTGACTGAGTGGTGGTGATTGAAATCGGTCGGTGTGTTGCGTGTTGTCACATTGTGCGACCAAACCACCAGGGAGGCCAGTGGAAGTCGGAGATCATCCGAGACATTAGTTTTGTTTTTCTCTGTGAATATCGTCCACTATCGCCATTTCTTTCTTTCTGTTCCATCTCACAGTTTTGGAAATGAACAATGGCTGATGTGACATCAGCAGCAGTGCATTATATGTCGCAGACTGCACACGTGACCTCTACATGTCCGGTTTCCAACGTAGACACGTAATCACAGATAAGGATTCTCAAATCTCCACTTAGGGCAGAGTTTTTATTAATGAGTGTTATTAGTTATATTACATAGAGTTTACATGTGGATGGATATGGAAGAAAGGGAATTGTCACTTTTCCACAGGTTTTTTTACTTTTTTTCTCAGAGTTTTGACTTTTTCTCAGAATTTTTTACATTTACTCAAGATTTTGACTTTAATCTACTGAAATCAAAAGTTAGAATTGTGATTTTAAAAGGACTTCTCTTTTCCAATGGCTCTCTTCCTCCTCTGTAGGTGGATCTGTAAGTTTTTATAACTTTGGAAAAGCTGGAAAAACTTTGGTTTCTGTAGATGTTTAGCACCAGAACCTGATGGATCTGGTTCCGGTGTCTCAGAGCTGCAAGATCTTGGGTTTTTCCTGCCGTATTTGTCTCAGGTCAGAGTATGGAGGCTGGAAGGGGACAAAGAGCAGACAGACAGATGTTATATAAGCTGCAGAGGACTCCATTAGAGCTGAATGGAGATGATTCACACACATTATCTAATTACACACACACACACAATGACATCAGGCTTCACAGGGAGAGACAACACACACTCCCATCTCCTGGCAACCTGATCGCTGACCCCCCCCACTCTGCGTGCGTCATCAATTAAAGAGAACACAGCGGGGCAAGTGACACAAAAGGAGAGAGAGAGGGAGACAGGTTTCAGTGTGGGTCCTGAGGAAGGAAACAGTTGGAAACCTTTTGTTTCCTGCAGGACACCGACGCTCTGCAGGCCGACGGGAAGCTGTGCTGCAGGACCTGCTGCAGCAGTGTGCTCTGCAAGCTGCTGCCGCCGCCGAGGCCTCCAAGGCCACGCACTGCCGCTCACTGCCGCCACAGCTTCACATAGAGCTAAATTATTCACATATAGAGTTAAAAAGCCAAGAAAGCAACAACAAACGGATAGCCGACAAGAAAACAAGCTGTGATTGATTCAGAGAGATTAATCAGATTAATCACTTAAGCAAATAATCATCAGCTAATTTAGTGATCGATTAATCATTAACTGGAGTATTCAGACTCAAGATGCAACTTGAATAGAAACACATTTATGTCATAAAATCCAAGCTTTGTTGATTTGTGAACGCAACAAAAGGGGATGGAAACTTTTGAATACTTTGTGAATACATAAAGGTAAACTTAAATCTCCTCTAACATTTTACCGCCGGATTGTTTGACTTGAAAAGGTGGAATTCAGTTTTATTTGACGTGTACTTTGTTTTACTCTCAGCTTGAGGGGCTTCCTGTAACTTCACTCGAAAAGTTTCTGGTTTTATGGAGCTCTGATTTTAGTCAAAATCTTTATGAATAAATAAAAAATATAATTTTACTGGCCAGCCTGAGTAGTGAAAGAGTTACTGTTGTCCCATTTTAAAGAAGTAAGGACAAATGAAAAATTCACCTGGTACAACCTGACCTTTAGAACATAGCTGAGACATAAAACATTGACAACACTGCAAAAACACAAAATCTTATCAAGTATTTTTGTTTGGTTTCTAGTGCAAATATAAAACTAAACTAAAATTAATATATATACACATATAGATTAGTAAAGTCATTAGTCATTAATATTAATGTAAAAGTTGTGGTTCCACAGATTTTTTCACTTATAACATGGAAAAAATGTATTGTAGGTAAAATAATCTGCCAGTAGAACTAGTACTTTTTAAATATTAATATTAAGGAATTCTTTACTCAAAACAAAGTCCTATATCTTGCTGAAAAGTTAATGTAAGTTAGATTGATCTTATTTGAACTGAGATATTTGCACTGGAAACTGAACAAGAGACCCAGAGTGTTTGTTTGGGATGATGCGTTCGAGTCCCAGTAGAGCGATCCAGCTTCCTGGCTGATGCAAACAGACAATGGATCGACGTAAAAACGCAATCTGGAGCGGAGCACAGAGTCTGATCTGATCCCGGGTCTGTTTGTCTCCCTGCAGATGTCCAGCTACAAGCGAGCTACGCTGGAAGAGGAGGAGGGCTCCGACACACCGGCTGAGGCAGCCTCGTCTCCCGACAGAGTGGAGGTCAGTGAACGCACCGCACAAACAAACAGGAGCCAGGCTACGGGGGATCCTGTGAGCTTCCAGTTGAAATCCTGTCCGGACGGACAGGGGCCTCGCAGGGAGGAAGCTCTGCAGGGGCCCCCCGCTGAGAGGCCCCCTTCACTAGGGGGCCTCTCAGCGGGGGGCCACAGTCACCAACACAGCGTAGTAGCATGGGGCCTGGAGTGCCGCCAGGCCCTGAAAACAAACACGCTTTCTGTGTGAGAGAGAGAGCAGAAAATCATAAATCCTGATAGGAAAACGGGCGTTTAAACGAAAACACAGTTTCTCCCAACAACAGCTGACAACAGCAAAAGTTTAAGTAGAATTTGTGTAATTTGGGTTTTATAGTGTATCTTCCACACAAGCTTCTCCTTGTTTTGGTTGCAGCTGAAATCTTTTCATAACTCAGTTGGGTTTCGCTCAATGTGCTCTACAAAACATTTTTAAGAAGCTTCCATCCATCCATTTTCTAACACCATTGTCCCTAGTGGGGTCAGGAGGGTCGCTGGTGGGGTCAGGAGGGTCGCTGGTGCCCATCTCCAGCTAACTTTCCGGGCAAGAGGCAGGGTACACCCTGGACAGGTCACCAGTCTGTCGCAGGGTCCCTAGTGGGGTCAGGAGGGTCGCTGGTGGGGTCAGGAGGGTCGCTGGTGCCCATCTCCAGCTAACGTTCTGGGCAAGAGGCGGGGTCACCCTGGACAGGTCACCAGTCTGTCGCAGCTTTGAAAATGGAAAAATGTGGAATATTTGACAGGAAAATATGCACAAGCTTTTTATTCAGTCCGATATAAACCTTCTGATCCAACCTTCTTTTTAAATATGCCTTATTGTTGAACCAGATGTCAACAGTGATTACGACTGATCGGCCAGTTAGCTTAACAAAAACTACTAACTAAACAAGATATATTTAGACATTCATAGAAAAATAGAAATTAAAAACTGATGGTTGGGTTCTGTCATTTTCTGAAAATGGCAGGCTAACATATTCACAGTTTTATAGCTTTATGCTACTCTATGCTATCAAAAGGTTAAGTAAGATAACTTATCTTTGCTTATGTTAGCTTAAGTTTTATATGCACAAGTAAATCAAGCCAACATTCATAAGATGCTTATGCTAAAGTAAGCCAAGATAAGATAATCTAAGCTACACCATGCTAAAATCAGCTAAGCTAACCTCAGGTAGCTAAACTGATTAGATTATGTTAGCTTACTAAAACTTTAAAACAAGCTAAATACAGATAAATTAAACTAAGATAAACTAATATAAGATAACTATAATTAAACTGTACCAAGCCTAAATAAACCTGTCAAACTAAATTAAGGCAAGAAAAGACAAAAGTTTGTTATTTTGACCTAAAATAATACAAGTATAAAAACAAACTAAGATAAACTAATTATAGCTAAGTTAAGCAAAACTAAGTGACACCAAGCTTAAATCAGTCAAGCTAATCTCAGGTAAACCAAGCTGGTGTAGACTAAACTAGATTAACTAAAACCACTAAATATAAATGGGAGCTCCTGGTAGATTTCTACTTGGTCATTTTTACTGGGCTAAGACCAGCAATCTGTTTTCCAGTTGCTCTTGAGATAAAATAATTTTTCTGAAAACTTTGGTCAGTTATCAACTCAATGCTGAATCATTCTGAGTTCAGGAGCTTCTGTTTATGCTGGAGGTCAGAGTGAAGGAAAACATTCCTGTATATTTGGCCCAGAATAAAAGCAAGAGTCTGAAGAAACCCGAAGCTGCTCTCACTAAATGCTGCAGGAAATGAGTCTGTGGAGGCGAATCAGCCTGATTACAGCGGCGAATGTTTTCTATCCCAGTAGACTCTAATCACTTTAACTCCATCGTCTCCTGAAGTCGGGATGGATCCATGTGGTTCTGCCCGCTCTGCTGTTTCAGAGAAACACAGAAATCAGCAGCAGGAGCACAAAACCAAATGAGCTCCACCTGGAGCAGAGTTGTGATGTCACAACGAGAGGGCATGGCCTATTTAAAACCTGAAAGCACATGCTCACCTGCAGCGTTAACACCAGAGATAAATGGATAAAGAGAGAAGTGTTGAGACGGGATAAACACATCAAATCAGGATTAAAGAAAACAGAAGATAATCATCAGGAACCAGACTCTTTCCGACCCAAAAGGGCCAAACAGAACATTCTGCGGGTTCCTGCTCAGTCAACAGTTTGTCTCGACCCCAATCTGTTTGACTGCAGGAGAAATCCAGAGGAAGGGATCTGGAGTTCAGATGGGACAGGTTGGTGTTGGGCCTTTGGTGTAAAATCTCAGAATTATTTTAGAAAAAAAGTCAGACATTTCTGAGTTTAAAATGTTTTAAAATTCAGACATTTCTAGATCAATCTAAGAAATTTTCTAGAATTTTTTTAACTCTATAAATTTTCTTGTTTTTCTAGAAAATTCGTGAGATCTCAAAATTTCAGAATTTTTTTCTTGCAAATTTTAAACTTTACAAACTTAGAAATTTCCACAATTTTTTTAAGAATTTTTTTTAGATTTATATCAATATTTCTGAAGGGTTTTTTTTCTATGACATTTTTGATTTTGAAACTCTTTTTCTCATTGAGTTTTTCTTAGCAGAAATTTACTTCTCGTTCTTTTTCTATCTACAATGGCCCTAAAACACGGTTGTAGATCGGACAGGTGTTCTCCAGGTGTTCCTCAGATAAAGCCTCCTCTGTGTCCCAGGTGGGCTTCAGGAAGGGAGGTGTGGACATCCTGGGCCGCCGGACCCAGCTGGAGGTTTTGCTCTCCGTCATGCTGCTGGCCGCCCTGCTGGCTCTGTTCGCCTGCCTGGTGGTTCTGGGACTGGGATTCAGCTCAGGTAACTGGTCCCATCTCTCCCTCCCTCTCTCCTTTTGTCCTCTTTTCCACCTCCTCCCTTTCCTTATCCTCTCCTCCTAAAGCTTCCTTGTTTTCCGGTCTCCGCCTTTCCTCCTTTGCCTCCTCCTTTCCTCTCTGACTGATCTCCTCTCTTTCCCACGCCTGATTATTTTTCTCTTCCTCCTCCTATTCTTGGTTTTGGTTCCATCTTCTCATCCTTCCTCTTCCTTTTCTCTGCTCCTTTCTTCTTTCCGTACCACGGCATGGGCGTCTCCTCTGCGTTGAAACACCCACGCTTTTCCCTCAGCTGAGCGTTTAAACATCATACTCGCTCACTCCATGTGTGTTCTGGCGATCGTTAAACTCTGACAAACTAATGATCACTATGGGAAGCCAAAGGTGCCACAAATTACAAATTTTACCACAAGTTTGGTTAAAAACTGTTTTCTAAGTTGAGGCCATAAATATTTAGAAAATTCTGTCAAAATTCTGTCAATGACAACATCCAGAATGTGGTCATTATAAGGCCACATTCTGGATGGTGGAAAAACAATTTCATTCTGGTCTTTGAATGCCTCTTTTCACATGTGACGGTGCTCAAAGAATCTATTAAATAAGTAATTGCTGCTTTTTTTTGATGTTTTGATGAGATTTTTATCATATTTTACGTTGTCCTAACTTGTAAAATGGTGTTTTTTATGTAAGTTTTTAGCCACACACGACAGCTAAAGTGTAATTTTTGGCACTATTGTTTTGCAGTCCACCTTCAGATATAAAAAACAACTTCCAATAATCAGAATAAGCCCAGTAGGGCCAAAAATACGCAAATGTTCATGTGTTTTTAACATAAAAGCGACTTTTTAAAATTGTGTTCACAACTTGAAGGGTAAGTAAAAGAGCCACACCACCAGCTGAGCGCAGACAGATTGCTTGCATCCAATCAGAGTATTCCCTGGCTGAAAAAGAACCAATCAGAGGCAGAACATCCTGTTTCCTGCCAAACCTCTTCGGTTCTTTCCTGTGGTACCCGTCTGTATCTTCAGTCATCCTCTGATTGTTCTCCTCCGTGGTTCTTCCTCTCCCTCGGGTTCAGCCTCTTCTGAGCCGTGACCGTTTTGCCCTCCGTGTTGTCTTGCAGACAGTGGGCGGGGCCTGTGCCTGTCGGAGGCGTGCGTCACTGTGGCCAGTCAGATTGTGGAGGCGATGGACCGCAGCGCCGACCCCTGCCAGGACTTCTACCAGTTCGCCTGCGGCGGGTGGATGAGGAAGAACCCTCTGCCGGACGGACGCTCACGCTGGTCCACCTTCAACAGCATCTGGGAGCAGAACCAGGCTCTGCTCAAACACCTGCTGGGTAAATGACATAAAAACAGACAATGGGTCAGAACCGGCCAGAACCAGGTGAACACATTGATGGGTTTTCTTCCTCTGTGCAGAGAACGGGACGTTCAATGGCACCAGTGAAGCCGAGAGGAAGACCCAGTCCTACTACCTGTCCTGCCTCAACACGCAGCGCATCGAGGAGCTCGGCTCTCAGCCGCTCATAGACCTGATAGCCAAGGTAGCTGCCAGCAGAGGGCGCACTTCTGCTAATAGCGGAGCTAATCTTTTTCTGTTTTGCATATGAGGATTCTTTCTAACTTTGATAATATTAGCTTCCTCTGAATTACTTTAATTGATTTTTTAATGGATAAAATCTAAAGCACTAAGCTAAAAGTTAGCTCCCATAATAGTAGCAGAAGTAATTTTAGGCTAGTGCTTTTGCTATCTTTGACAACATTTACCATAATTAGCTTCCACTAAAAAAATGTCTGGGGAAATTGCTAAGCAAAAAAGTTTCTCAGCATTTTGAAAATTTCAGAAATATTTACCACGATTAGCTTCCGCTAAATACATTTTTCTGGATAATTTCTTAGGTTAAAAATTTGTTCTGCTTTTCCTAGCTTAGCGCTGCTGTTAACTTTGAAAATGTTTAGCGTTCCCTAAATACATTTTTCTAGTTAGCATCAATGTGGTTGAGGTTAGCGGTGTTGGAAGCATGCGTTAACATTAGCAGATCAAATATTTATTTTTAGCTCTTAGCACAGCTAGCCTTTTAGTTAGCAGTGCCCACCACTGATAACCGCCCATTCAAACTGTCTCCATAGTAACCGCATTGCTAAAATTACGACCCACTTGACCTCCATGAAGATCAGTAGTCTTCCTCTCTCTGGAGGATGATGGTCTTCAGTCATTTTGGAGATGACCTTTAACCCTTCCAGTAACAATGGCTGCCGTCTTTCCACCCTGGTGTTGTGGTGAAACACCACAGTCTGCCCGACCCGTCCTGACCTCTGACCCTGTGGTCCGTCTGCAGATCGGCGGCTGGAACATGACGGGTCCGTGGGACAAAGACAACTTCATGGAGGTTCTGAAGATGGTGTCGGGTCCGTACCGAGCCCAGCCGTTCTTCAGCGTGGGCGTCAGCACCGATCCCAAGAACTCCAACAGTAACGTCATCCAGGTACTGATCCGGTTCCAGACGTGTAGACTAACGAGTTCCTGACCTCCAGGTAAAACCGCTCACCTGCTGCTTTGCTCTCCAGGTGGACCAATCAGGGCTCTTCCTTCCGTCCCGGGACTATTACCTCAACAAGACGGCCAACGAGAAGGTGAGGCTCCCTGCAGGGGTTCAGTGGCCCGATACGGTCTGCCTGTGGTTCAGTGATCCCTGGTGACCGGGTTGATGACCCGGTCCGCCTGTGGTTGCCCTGCAGGTGCTGGCGGCGTACCTGGACTACATGGTGGAGCTGGGGACGCTGCTGGGCGGAGAGAAGAGCGCCACCCAGCTGCAGATGCAGCAGATCCTGGAGTTTGAGACGGCGCTGGCCAACATCACCGTTCCACAGGACCAGCGCCGCGACGAGGAGAAGATCTACCACAAGGTCACCATCGCCGAGCTGCAGGTGAGAGCCGGGTTCTGATTGGTTCTGAATGACATGAAAGAGAACTTTGGACCGGTTCTGTTCTGTGGTTCAGGTTCTGAGTCCGGTCCTGCTGAAGCTCAACCAGATTCTGTAATGGATTTTGCTGCTGAAGGCTGCAACAGACTTTTTCCTTCCATTCAACTTTCTATGAATATGCCTGAATGCAGCACTTTATGAACAATCATCAGACTCTTGAAGGATTTTGATTGATAATCTTAAGGCTGCGGTTATCCCTGTTGCTTCCTTTCCTACTGCACTTTTTCCTTCCACTCAACTTCCCCCTTCTATAAATGTTTACCAGCGCCCTCCTGTGGTTTCAGTTTGGACGGCAGCAGAACTGATCTGATATAATCCAGTTTATATTTAGTTTTTTTCAGCAGCTGTAAGTCAGAATCGACCAGTTCATGTTTTTTTTTTGTGTGTATTTGTGATGGACTCGGGTCGGCCGCCATTGGTTGGGGTCAAAGGTCGTGTTTCTTCCCTCTGATCTCTGCAGGATTTAATCTCTAATCTGATGGGAAAGCAGAGAGCTTTCAGCTCTGTGCCGCGCAGCATCCTCTGTCCTTCAGGCCTGTGGATGCTTCAGGGTCACCATGGCGACTGTTGCCATGAGCCGTTGCTATGCGCCTGTATCTGTTAGATAACAGGTTGTTGCATAAGCCAGAGTCGGTCTGGTTGTTTTGGACCGTGGTGCTGCTGCTTTACCTGCAGATTCTGATCAGATTTGATTCTTAATCTCCGTCCTGCATCAGAATAATCCAGAATATTGGGATTAAACATCAGCGCAGCTCAGGGAAAACACAACTCTGATCAATAATCTGTCAGAAGTCATGTGAGCCATTAAATAACTTATTTTATTAATTCAAATTACAGAACATTAATGTAAATGATGTTCTACATCAGCAGGTGTGAACGGATGAATGGGAGATTAAATGCGTCACATTTCAGCATCTGACCCCCTAAAAGTGCTAATAGTTATTTCCCTCTATTTACTTAAAAATAAATGTAGATATTTATCAGTATTTTTAAGTGAATTAAAAAAAAAGTTTTTACACGTTTGTTCAAACTGAAACCATGTTATGATAGTTTGAGAAATAATCTGTGAAAAATTTTATCTCCCTCCTGAGCTGCTTCCCTCTGAAGAAAACCACCAAAAAACAACCAATCAGAGCCAGGAGGCGGGGCTTAGCTCTGTTACTCAACCTCATGTTGTCATTGCTAACTGTGTGGCGTTCAATGTCCTGGATATTTTTCAGAGTTAAGAGCGTCGGGCTTAAAATGTTGTTAAAATCTCCAGTTGGGATTTTCCTCACATTTCATGGCGTCCTGATTTTCAAACGGCCATTTTTTACTTCACAGAAAGTAACAGGTTCCACAAATATGTAAAAATGATTTTTTTTTTAAATGAGTCTCATACTGCAGCTATAATAATAGTCACCTGATTGCAAAACATGCATCTGTGAACAATAATAAAACAAATGTAATAAAATTTTGAAAACGTCTATGTGACCACCTCCCCCCAAAAACCTGCAGCCCTGGGCCGCTGCCCTGTCTGAATTGGGTCCAGCTCTGCTGCCTCCTGCTGGTGGGAAACGGTAGGAAACCTTCTCATTTGTGTTTTTCTGAATGTTCAGGTTCTGCCTCAGCGGGGATTATTTTTGCCCTGCAGCACGCTCATATTGCTGAGCAGTCTGGATCAGCGTTACATGTCTGGTTTCCATGGCAACCTGCAGCCGAGGCTCATGGGAAACGTAGTGCTGAGTGTGGCCCCTTCCTATTTTGCAGCTGCTGGCTCCAGCTGTGGACTGGCTGGACTTCCTGACGTTCTCCCTGGCTCCTCTGGACCTGAACGACACCGAGCCTGTGGTTCTGTACGCCAGAGAGTACCTGCAGCAGGTGTCCGAGCTCATCAACAAGACGGACCGCAGGTATCTGCTGCTGGTCCTGGAAGGGCCCGGCCCTCTGACCCAGACCACACACTTCCACTCCACAACGCCAAACAGCTTCTGATCCACAGGCAAAATATGTACAAAACATTTAAATTTACTGTTTTTTTTTTTTCTTGTTACATCCATTTACCACAAATGCTGCTTTGTACCTTCAAATTTTAGACTTTATTATAACTTTATTAATCTGATGTTGAATCAGACCATGCTGTACTGTGTTGATGTAGCGCTTTAGCAGAATTAATTTTGTCTTGATAAGAAAATATGTGATTTTAGATTAATCCCATCATTTTTTTAAATCTCAAACTATATTTTATAATGATTGAAAAACAAATTAAATTTATGATTAAAATTATTTTTCCAATGTTTTGTGGCCCTCTACCATCTCCTGCGGCCCCCCCATGGGGTCGCGCCCCTCACTTTGAGAAACGCTGCTCTACCTGGTGTTTCAGTCGCTGACGTTCCTGCTGCCGTTTCGCCTCTAGTCTGCTGAACAACTACATGATGTGGACGTTGGTCCAGAAGGGCGTCGCCACCTTGGATCAGCGCTTCGAGAACGCTCAGGATAAACTGCTGGAGAGTCTCTACGGCACCAAGAAGGTACGTCTGCTAATGCTAATGCTACCTCACCTGAGCTCAGTTCACCTGCTGACGGCCCTGTCTCTTCCAGATGGAGGTAGGAATTCCCCATGGTTGGTAATCCTCATCCCTGGGCTTTGAACTGGAAAAACCGAACTGGTTTAAAGTGGTTTCTTGTGTGTGTTGATGGTTCCAACTGGTCCAGTTCTTCTGTATTTACTGGGAACACTTGATTCTCTCCTGTTGTAACTGGTTCTCACTGGTTCAGCTCTGCTCTTGATGGAAAGCAGGAGTTAAACATAATTTCGGAGATGAAAGTCTGAAAGGATGTTGAATGATTCTGTGGTAAATAATTAGCTCCAACCTTCTTAACCTGACAGGTAATATCAAAATAAAGTCCTAAGCAGTGGTGGGTAGACTTCCTCTAATCTAATGGAGCTAATATTTTGTTGAGTGCTTTATCTAACATTGAAACTGTTTAGCACACGTTGCTTCCCATAAATTAATTTTTCCAAATAATAAAATGTGAAGCTAAAATTTAGAGGTATGTTTTGCATTTTTGCTAGCTTTGAAAACCTTTAGCTCACTTAGCTTCCCCTAAATACATTTTCTACATACATTCTAAATCTCTATTTTACTTGGCTGTTTTGTAAAAATTCGCTTTAAGAAAGTTCAACATTGTTTTGAAATTTTATCGACTGTTTAACTTTATGCTTTTATTTTGAAATGGGGAAAGACTGTTTACACAGCAGTTCTGTTTCCTGTCCCGTTTTAATTTTTTCCATTTATTTCAACTCCAGTTCTCCCATTACCCAACCTGCATTGGGAACACCTTGACCCGTTCAATCTGGTTCTGTTAGGTTCTAACTGGTCAGAAGAGATTAGAATTATTTTGAATTACTTTAAATTTACCAGCTTTGCGTTAAGGTGATGAACTATGTCTGACCTGGGTTTTAGTCGCTTAATGAAGGTGGACGTTTCTTCCTTGAATTAAGTCATGTTCCTAAATTGAAACGGTCATTTTTACCCCATTAGCCTGTGAGAACCAGTCCACCTTTTCTTCTTTCTTCCTGTCTGCTGCTGGTCCTAACATTTCTGCTGCAGCTGAACCCGGTGTCTCTTCAAGCTGTTTTTCTCAGGCACTGAGGATCATCTTCCTCTGGATGATTGGGAATCACTGAAGCATGTTTCCATAGAAGGCAACTGGTCTTCCTGAAGATGGTTCTCATCATGAAACCTCCTTCAGTATTGGTTATGGATTGGGATGTTCAGATCCTTGCACTAATTAGGTTTTTGAAGTCACTCGACTAATTCACCTCTTCCTGATGTAGAAGCGCTTTGGATGGAGGTGAAACCTCATCGAGAAGCAAACCGAGACCAGCTGCCCTAGACTGAGGGGCTGTAGGTTGTCATCACCTGAACCACCGATGTAACTCACCAAGTTGGCTATGCTCATCCTGGTTTTAATGGTCTCTTCAGTCCTCTCCTGTCCATCAGTGGACATAGTCTTCTGTAATGGACTCTAATTCTTGTCTAATTTGGGTTTTCACATTTGTGGTTCAAAGTGAAGAATGTTTTGTTGAAACTGGTTTTGGACACTGGATTTTTCTTTCATCACTGCATGCCAGTGGTTCTTAGAGGCTGGCAGGCTTGACCTCACCTCTGGTTTGGCTGAACATCATCTCAGCTGACCCTACCTTTCTCTATTACTGCCTGTAACTGGCTGCAGCCACCTCCACCCGGACGCAGTCAGCTCCAGTTGGTTGCGGTCGGCCTCAGTTAGCTCCAGCCGGTTCTAACTGGTCATCTTTTTGCAGTCCTGCACCCCACGCTGGCAGACCTGCATCGGGAACACCGACGACACTCTGGGCTTCGCTCTTGGTGCTCTCTTCGTTAAGGCAACGTTTGACAAGCACAGCAAAGAGATTGTAAGTCCCTGTGTGTATCTGTTGCCTTGGTCTTTGTTGGTCCAGGAGGTCCCACCTGGTTAACTTCAGCTCTCGTCCCATCAGGCGGAGGAGATGATCAACGAGATCCGCTCTGCGTTTAAATACTCGCTCGACCGTCTCAGTTGGATGGATGATGAGACGCGACAAGCTGCTAAGGACAAGGTACGTGGATTGAGTCTTAGGACTACCAACAACATTCAGACATGTCATTGATGATGCCTGCCTGACGAGTTGTTGTCATGGAGACATGATGTCCTGAAGGTACTGGTGGTGTCTGTGTCTCTTGGCAGGCAGACGCGATCTACGACATGATCGGTTTCCCAGAGTTCATCCTGGATCCCAAAGAGCTGGACGACGTTTATGACGGGGTGAGTGACTGGTGTCGGGACAGAACATGGCTCACTCATGTTCTGGTTCAGATGTTAAAGTGGACCTCCTCTGGCCCCTGCTGTTGGAGATGTGTCATTACTTCATCTGGGCTCTGTTTCAGTATGAGGTGTCGGACGACAGTTTCTTCCAGAACATGTTGAACTTCTACAACTTCTCAGCCCGAGTGATGGCCGACCAGCTGAGGAAGACTCCCAACAAAGACCAGTAACCCATAAACGCACCTCAGAACATTTTCAGATCCTCCTTTCACCCAGTTTCACCCAACTATGTAGCTTCATCAACAGAAAATCATGAAGCACCTTGATAAAACCTGAACACACACTCTATAGGCTGAGTCCATTCCCATCAGGTTGTTTGACTTATTTTGAGACTGACTCCAATTCAACAGCAACGTAGGAACAATACAAAAAAAACATTTTATGCAAAACCTTCAGCTACACACTGATTCATTTTTGTATGTGTAATCTTTAAGTGATGACTGTTTACTGATTTCCATTAAATCTGTTATGACAAACATCGGCAAACACAACCAGCCAGGAATGGAAACGGGAACTGGACTGAGAAAATGTACACAATGTGCAGAGTCACAGTTTCAGTTCTTATGGGTCACCACAAACCTGTTCCTGGGTTTCTAGGTAACAAAGCATTGTGCTGATATGAAACCGGTCTCATTTCATAGAAATGAACCTTTGTTCTGTGATCATATCAGGGTCTGACTTCAATTGAGCCAAGAAAATCTAAAAGGCATTGCTTCTTTGTAGAAAATCTGTAAGAAGGTCTGTAAACCCATCTCTTGATGTTTTGGTCAAGAACTGGACTTAAACACACCAGCACACTGTTGCTTCTGGAGAAATGAAGAATGTTTGAAACCCGACAGATTGAATTATTAAATCCAGTTTGTCCTTTTTTCCTCTTCTCCTCCTGCAGGTGGAGCATGACTCCTCCTACAGTTAACGCCTACTACATGCCCACTAAGAACGGCATCGTCTTCCCCGCCGGGATCTTGCAAGCTCCTTTCTATGCCCACGACCACCCCAAGTCTGTTTCCCTCCACATCCACCCTTCTTCAGAATTTCACTTCATGTTGTTGTCAAAATATTTTAAACTGAATGAAATGGTTTTGTTTTTCAGAGCGTTGAACTTTGGCGGTATTGGGGTTGTGATGGGTCATGAACTTACGCACGCCTTTGATGATCAGGGTAAGGACACCTACCTAATGTGTTGCTGCTCTGAAGCCCTGTATGTCTTAGAAATAGTCCACAAATGTTGTCCTTTCACTTTATTGCTCTAAAAAAGAAGAGACTGAGCAAAAAGGGCATCCATGGTAGGACACCAAAACACACTTTAGTTCCTTCTCCATTGTCAGATCTCACTGTAGCTGGTTAATGTCTGATTGGGTTCTAGCCAAGTTCGGTGCATCTCCATTGGCAGCAATGTGGATGGTCCCAATATGGAGCCCTGTGGAAGACGAACAAGCCCTTAGATTAACAGAGAGGCTCCTGCCTGTGAGGTCTGACCCATACCAGGACAGAGTTATACCACTAAAACATCTGAATCCCTTGAGAATTCAGTTATAAGAATGTTTGTTTAAAAAGTCTTGAAAGGGTTGAGATTAAAAACGAAACTCCTCATACATGTCACAAGTTTTTAAAAATGTTTAGGAGTCAATTAAAAACCTCTTTCTCCAAAACTTTGGATAGAAAAGGCAGCATGGATTTTTGGCTTGCAGTTGGAGGGAACAGTTGAGTTGAGGTGGAAAATGAAACAGCTTTAAAATGTTAAAATAACAGTTTCCTTTAATCTTTACAGGCCCTGCTAATTGAATCCAGATATATCTCAATAAAGGCAAATCTTAACCATTTCAGCTCAACTACCCTCTGGTAGCTTGAAGTCTACCAGAGGGTGAAATGATTGGACTGTAACTGTAATATTGTCAATTCCTAATATTCTCATAAGCTTCTTGGAGCACATTGTCCTAATGTACGGTAAATAGAGTTCAAGTAAAAACATTTAAGAAAAAAAGATGAATGGCTCCATCTGGTGGCCAAAGTTAGGAAGTTAATATTCAAGTGATTTGGCACCCTGTCGGTGTCTTCTTCTGACATAAAAACATGAGAAACACAAATATTACATCCTAAAAAACGTTTTCATGGAAACACATTTCTATGCTGGTCCAGTTATTTTTATAGCACATTTCAGTAACAAGGCAGTTCAAATTGCTCTACATCACAAAAACATCATGCATTTGACAAACTGTAATGCATAAACATTACATTTTGTCGAATATCAACATCAAAATAATCAAGCAATTATACATCAGTTTTGTTGTTCAATTTTCCACTTCAGCAATCTGATGGTAGTTGAAAAGACATCTCTTTACCTGCAATTCAGGCTGTGGTATCATCAGTGAGAACTTCTTGACTGTGGTTATGTCCACACTGCAAGTCTTGATGCTCAATTCCAATTTTTCCTTGCACCAATTTTTGTATTTTTTGGTTTTTGCTTGGTTGGTCAGACTAATTACATGCAGCTGTAATCAGACTTCTGTGTGAACGGTTCACGACCCCAAAGCAACCCACAACCCACCAAGCATGGATGTCACACAGCAGCGGGGTTTTTTTACGGCAGTAATAATGGATGCTATCGTCTATGGATGGATTTCTAAAGTTATTCAGGAATGGGAGCCCACAGCATGATCACCAGATCAGAACAAGACGATGGAAACTGATTAAAAAGAAAGGCAAGCTAACAGCAACGGCTGTTAGTTTGGCTCCAAACAGGCTGTTAGTCTGTTTGGATGTGGAGTTGGACCAGGAGTTGTGGGATTGGGATCCGATGCACATCACTGAGATTTTTTTCCTAAGTTCATAATTATTATAATTATAAATAGTTTGTGTCTGAATTTACTGCATCTGGTTTCTTCTGGTGAAGAATTAAGACTCATGTCTCACATTAATAAAGTAAAATTTGGATAGAATTTGACGTGATCATTCAGACTGCAGATACTTTGAAAACTATTGGATACATGCGGTGAAAAGATCAGAATTGGGTCGTTCAGACGCCAGTGAAAGTCTGACCACATCCCAAACCCTCGGCTGAGGAAGAAGAGGGTACGGCTGTTGGACTTCCCTTCATGCAGTCCTTATTGGTTCCCAGAGGAGATTGATGATGATGTGAAAGTCAGAGATGTGAGGAAACCCTCATTCTAAGAGATTTGGAGCTAGAACAGGACAAACATGCCACCTGGACCCTTTCATAGCTTGGTTCTCAGTGCTTAAGGTCCAGACTGAGTTTCAGTCTAAAATGCTTGAAGTTGATTCAGAGCGCATGTTGTGTTTTAGAGTTCTGATGCAACACCAGGCTATTTGAGACCATCTTCTTGTTCATCAGGTCGGGAGTATGATAAAGAGGGGAACCTGAGGCCATGGTGGCAGAACTCCTCAGTGGAGGCGTTCCGACAGAGAACAGAGTGCATGGTGGAACAGTACAACCACTACACCGTCAACGGAGAGCCAATCAATGGAAAACAGACACTAGGAGAAAACATTGCTGACAACGGCGGACTGAAAGCAGCTTATCATGTCAGTATGCGCACAAGCTGTACCGTTGTATACTACAAGCACCTCAAACCGCTGAGTTTTCTTGTTAATGTTCATGCTATAATTTGACGTCATCAAATGAAACGATATTTTTCTTAAGGCATACCGATCATGGATCCAGAAAAATGGAGAAGAAAAGAGACTTCCTGCAGTCAACCTAACTAATGACCAGCTCTTCTTTCTAGGATTTGCTCAGGTGAGTTTCTTCCAAAAAATTATAAAAACTTGCTTATCTTTCCAGTAAGATTGAGTTATGCAGGTATTGATACTCAGCAAAACATCTACAGCAGAATGACTGAAAATGAAAAGAGCCACAGTTGTCCAGTCCTTAACTTGATTGAAATTCTGTGTTGGGGGATTTGGAGAGATGTACAGAAACCTCAGTAGAATCAGAATCAAATTCATTTGTCAAGTTTGTGCATGTAAACTATCAATTTGACTTTGGTTATACTTGTCTCAAATGTTAATCAATAAACAAATATAAACTGTAGAGACTGCTGCAGTCTCTGCAGCACTACCTTAAAGGTGAAAGACTACACAGTTTGTGCCCAACATGTGTGGGGTCTGCAGAGATGCTACCTGCCCTTTTCCTGACACTAGACCAGTTCAAGTTCTCGATTGAGGTAAGGTCAGTCCAAATGATCCTCTCTTCAGATCTGACTGGTCCCTGCAGTCTGGATGATTTTTGTGGACGATCCAAACCACACAGTGATGGACCAACAATAATGAATAATGACCATGGAGGAGACGACCAGCAGCCTGTGTGTAAGATTGGAATTCTTGAGTTGCTGCAGAAAGTCTAGTCTCTGCTGGATCTTCTTCTGAACAGCGTCGATGTGTGCGGACAATCTCAGGTTCAGACGAAGGGTCAATCTTAGTGACAACTGGAAGTGATCGACAGTAGACAAGGTGATCCACCTCTAGTCTGCACTCATCACTGACTGAGGTATCATCTGCCAACTTTAAGAGTTTCCACAGATAGGCCTGCTGAGATCCAATCAGAGAGAGAGGGGGAGAACCCTGGTGGTTCAGGATGACGTTTAGTCCCAAGTTGGCAATGTCAACTAAAAACAATGTGAGAAGTTAGAAAGTCAAACAGAAAACAAGTATAAGTTACAAGTTTTGCTGGTCATCTGAGGTTGGATATATTGTCCTGATCTATGAACCATCTCTCTTTCAGGTGTGGTGCTCGGTTCGAACACCAGAGAGCGCTCACGAGGGCCTGGTGACTGACCCTCACAGTCCCCCCAAATACAGAGTCATCGGCACTCTGGCCAACTCGCCGGACTTCAGCCGCCACTTCAACTGTCCGAAGGGCACGCCCATGAACACTGGGAAGCCCTGCGAGGTCTGGTAGAGGAGCGAAGAGGACCGGTGGTGGTGATACGGAGAGGTTAATCAGGTCAATCGCCGCATTGGCCGCTGTTTTAGTGTCTTAGATTCTGCACGACCCCGTGTTGCGTTCGCGGCCCATGTGTAATCTTTAGTTCATCAGTTACTCGGCGACGATCAGACTGACTTCCTGTCTGGAAACCGAATGGCGTCGTTGGACTTCAGAGACGTGACGGACCGATGGCGATGAAGCCGCTGGAGGGGGGCAGTGTTGCTGATGTTTGCTTTATCACCGTTAATATTAATGGTTATTTGTGGTTGTATTTTGTACGAGAGATCTCTGTATCTTCGTCTATCACTGTGATGACCTCATACCAAACTGGCCCATAACTTCCCTTTGTGTGATGAAGCTGTCGTTTGATTGGCTGGATGTCGGGAGGTGAATGAGTACATTTGTAAGAAATCAGAGGATTTAAATGATCAATCTGTACAGTTTGAGGTTTTATTATGCACCAGATCGCTTTAATGTTTAAAGATCTATGTAATGTTTTCATTAATCCCACTGACGGCCAATTGAACGGACAGTAATTGGCATTAGTCTTGGCTTTAATCATAAATGTGAGTTTTGCCTTTCTTTTCATTGTCGTTGATCCCCATTTTAAAATATTTCATTTCTTTTGTTTGTCTGTCACCTTGAATCCAAGTGGAATTAATCACCATTTTATTTGTGACAGTTTCACAGTTGAGTCCTTTATAGTCCACTCTACCTAGAATTCATGTTAAACTCAGAGGTTAGTGACTTTTATTTCTTCAGCTGTGAGGAACAATGTGCCATGATCCAGAATGTTGCCTTCAAAGTCCAAAATAAAGTGTTGAAATGTTAAATGAGACCCAGAGAGTGTGGCTTAGACAAAAACGGCTGCAGGTATCAAGCATTGGAGCTTCAGTAAAGAAATGATATTTCACAGATGAAACCTAAAGTCTCTGAAAGACGTAACCCTTGGAGAGGTTGAGGTGTTACTGGGGGTCAATTTCACACCGACACCAAGATAGACTCCATGGTCTATTGGAACATGGCTGGATTACAGCCAATTTGGAAAGGCACTCACAGTGCTGCTATGCCCCGCACTCAACAGCCAACATCCTCAAGATTCCTTCACCATGGTCTTTAAGGGAGAAGCAAATTCTCTACAAGGGGTCTGCAATGCCAGTCCTTGAGTGCCACTGTCCTGCAACCTTTGGATGCATCTGTGCTCCTATACACCTGACTCATAAGGCCGAATTACCTTCCTGGCACGTCATCCAGTTCATCTACATTCCGAGCCTCACCTATGGTCATGAGACATGGATACAGAATTAGTGTCCTCTTGTAAGGTGGCTGGATTCTGCTTTAGAGAGAGGTGTGGAGCGCCATCATTTGGGGGGTGCTCAAAATAGAATCACTACTTCCCCATATCAAAAGGAGTGAGTTGTGGTGGTTTGGGCATCTGATCAAGATGCCACCTTAGTGCCTCTTCAGAGGTTTTCTGGTTCTGTCCCACTGGAAGGTGATCCCTCAGAAGATCCAGAACTCACCGAAAGGACTGTGTATCTTGTATACCCTACAAATGACTTCCCCAGCATGACTTGAAATATGTTGCTGGGAAAAGGATGTCTGGGGTTTGCTCCTGGTCCTGTTATCCCATGTAACCCAACTCGGATAAGTAGAAGATGATGGATAGATGGCATGTCTGTAAGTTTTATAAAAGACTGGTCATTTGACTCAAGTGTGTTGGAGCATGGCTACAAAAGTTGCAGGACAGTGGTAATTGAGAGCCATCAATTGCAGCTTTGTCAGGATTTTCATTCACCATCTAGTTTGGGTCTATGAATTGGATGAAGACTTCACCAAATTCATTACAACAGGTGTTATGCAACTGGATCTGAAGGCATTGTGATAACTTGCTTGATGTCCTCCAGGGTGGAGTGGGTGGGATTGAGAGACATTTGGAAACTAACACAGTAGGAAAGTAGTTACCATCTAAAGTTTTTGTAAGGGAGAAGAGTTGAGTTTAGCGTGAAATATTTACCTACCGACTACTCAAGATGTGTGAAGCGTTCAGTGAAGAAACTACCTCCAACGATCGGTTCAGGAACTTTGGCTTTGAAAATATAACCAGAAAACTTAGTTGATGTTATAACACCATCACATTCTGTCACTTCCTGATGACATCATTACTGTGCAACATCTCATTTGTTTAAGAAAGCTGCTTCCTGCCAAAGATATGTGCGTGTTTCATCCATCCTAGTGAGGACCTGTCTTCATCTTTTGGGACGTTTTGGGGAGTTTGGGAAGTTAGATCCAATCCTCACTTCTTTGAGTTAAAGGGCTTTCAGTCAGGGCCAGGTTCAGTTCAGGAGTCTGGGGTTGCTCCAGATTTAAAGGGTTCCCAGATAAATTAAAACAACAGAATGTATGCCCATATTCCTGAATTTGTGTTTGTGAGGACCTACTTGTGTTTGAAACCTTTTCTTCACCCATTCACTGGGACTGCTCATACGCTCATAGTTAGATGGGTTTTTGGAGTCTACAATGGTCCTTACAGGCACAGTTTGTATAATTATCTGTCAATGAGACAAAACTGATATAGAATAACGCTGCTTGTTGTAACCTGTCTGGCCTGAAGGGGGCAGTAGATGTTTTCTCTCAAACACAATAAATCACTTTTCTTTTCTCTCTTTACACACGCAGCATCCCACAGAGACCCTCCAACATCAACAAAGTGAAGTAAAAATGCTTCATTTAAGTGTCCCTTTAATAAAATTAAAAACTGATTTCAGATGTTTATTTTTTTTAATAAATGTTAGTTTTAACTGTATAACAAAACATCCAAACATTGCCTTTTGCTGCTGGTTGTTTGAATCCAAGCCAACTTCTAATTATGCATGAAAATATTAAATATTGATTGTTTCATGAACTATAACTGCTAGTTATGATTTTTCTCAGCCTCCAAAGAAACCAGAGACATTGAGTACTGAAGAGCTTAAGCCAAAAGAGTTTAAGAAACATGTCTTTTGAAATGTGTTTCAATCTGCACAAAATGTTGCTTTGATTTTGAAAGTTTTTGTCATCTTCCCAAAGTCTTTCTCACTGCTGATTACATTAGCTTGTGTAATGCCATGCTGGGGAAACATTGGTTTCCGGTTCCCGGTAAATGACCATCTAGGCTGAAAGTTCCACTAGTTCCACCAGTTTTTAAGGATTTTACAAAGAAATCCATCAAATTACTGCTGAGTAAAGCTGTTTGTAAAGTCACACTGTCTAAAATTACCAGCAATAATGTAGGTTATTTAGCCTGCCATAAGAGTAAAACATAGCGTGTTTTTCAAGGTCCTATTTTTCCTAAGTTGTTTATTTACAAATGCCACAGTTTCAAACCAAATGTTTAGCTAGTAAGATAATTATTTAGCATGGAGCTGGATAGTTAAATGCTTTGACTAATTTAATAGGCAGTTATAAGCATTTTTATAGAGAAACCAAAAACAACTCTGTCTCAACTGTTTGCTGAAAGAACATGGAAGATAACAAGGAATATTTTAGCAGAGCATCCATCCTCTTTTTATGTCAGTTTGAACCTTCTGAAGGCGTTTTTGTGTCATTGTGTCTGACACTAGGAACATCGATTAGAAGTCATTTATTAACAGTACAATAATTATTCTTAACCAAACTACATGATAGCATTTAGCAATAGCATGCTAACTGTTTAACTCTATGCACAAATTGTTGATATTGTGATTCTATGAATGTTTTATTGTTTTAGGGTCGAAGGAAAATTTCCACCTTGATAGACTAAATAATTTCATCTTATTTTTTCATATATATGACTCTGCCAACAAAAAGTCTCTCAGAATAATATATGGCACCGTAAAAGCAAAAATGGACATGTTTGCTTGTATCTGTTTAACAACCAGATTCCTTATTCTGTGAGCCGCGGATAGACATCCATCCATCTTCTTCCGCTCATCCGGGGGTAGCATTTAACTGACATTATTAAATTATTTCATAAAGTTCTTTTGTAGTTCCAAATGTCTCGACTAATTTTGATCACTTTTCCTGATCACACTTTTTTTTTAACTTTATTTATTATAATAAACAACAATACAATTGTACTGTGAACAAATCTCAGGAAGATAATAACAATAATTTACCAGGGGGAGAATAAAATAAAGCAAGAAGATAAGAAAACGACAATCAATATAAATATGTATAAAGGAAATAGCACAGATGTCACAGTGCATTAACATAAAAGATAATCCAAAATTCCAAGTTGATTCCAAGCCCGTATTATTGATTCTGCTTTTTGATTAGTGGAGGATTGAATTGTTGATAAATAATGTTTAAGTTCGATCAAAAAAACTAAAAAATTTGTTTTTTTCTTCAAAAATGTGCATTTATGTAGGTGAAATTTAGCCTTAATAATTAGTAAATTGATAAGGAGACTCTTTACATTCATTCCTCCATTTTGTTGAAATCCAAATAAGACATTTTCCCAATATAACTGAAAGCCTGCAGAAATTTTGGAATCAACAAAGTTACAAAAATGTTGCCAAAATATTTTAGAATGAGGGACAACCAGAACCGATGAGTGACCGGTTCTGGGCAAACAACACAGAAGGAACAGTTCACATCAACGTTAGAACTGAATTTCTTTAAATAGACTTTAACGGGGTAGATTTTCCTGATCACACTTGACCAAATATGCAAGTAATGCGATGACGTCACTCATCGAATTTTAGAATAGCCAATAGCTACTTTCCTTGCTGACCGGTTGGCAATGGCAACAGTGGCGGCGGCGTTCCTCACCGTTAGCTTGCCGGGGTCGTTGCTGGTTAAGTGGATGTAGTTAGAAAACATGAACAGAGCGCCAGAAAGCGGACAACCAACCTCTGTTCAATGTTGGACGAATACACCGCCTCTTAAAAGGAAGGAAAGGAAAATTCAGGTGAATATAAATGTACAGTTAAGTTGGCTGACGATGTAATGACTCCATGCCAGACGGTTCAGGTGTTTTGGCTAGCTCCGTTAGACCTGCTAGTCCATCTAGCATGACGATGAGGCTTAAGAAGACGAAGGTAAACAGGCATATTTGAGGACAAATACGATAGTGGAGAGGACCTGCATCATTTAAAAACAAAAAAAAAAGCTTCTTTAGTTCAGTCAAAATCCAAGTATTTAATGCTGAAGTAACTAAAAGGTCCATCAGGTAACCAAACTGAAGTTGCCAGTTCTATAATTTAGATTTACATGTATATGTATCTCTATGGGCTCTTTGCACCTGCCGCGCTGACGTCACAACCGCATGCGCAAATGCGGCTCTCTTTTTTCCGCTTTGAGTTATGAACATTGCTGTCTTCCTAATATAATGGGCTTTTAAGTTTTCATGGATTTCCAAGCGAACCTAAATTAAGAAGACAGTGGCTTGTAAATATTCGTCGCTACCAGTTAAAGCTAACGCTGCACAGCAAAGTTTACAGCCTTCACTTCACTCCAGATCAACTTCTTCAGCCTAAAGCAGAAGGTAAAGGAGCCTCCTGTGTTATTTCCATGGAATCACTTCTGTATTCAGCCTGAAAGAGTTTATGGGAACCAGAGAGCAGACCAGAGCCAGACAGCCGAGCTACTGATCCGCCTGTACACACTGCTGGAAACACCGTCCTGCTTCACAAGAAACATGCAAAACTAATAAAGCGAAATAACACGGAGACTTTAAGGAACACGGCCATATTTTTCTAAAAGCAACAACTTTAAACCTGAACAGTCAGCTGAACTAGAACTCCGACACCAGAGCTGCTCTACTGTTAAGCTATGGGCTTGTTGTTCCTCAGGCTTCAGAAGCAAAAAGCCTGAACTGTAAAATCCCCGTTACTTGGTCTCTGACACTAACGACAATAAACCACGTAATATACTTGAACACAAGGTAAAAACATTGTCCGTTAATGAATGATGAAAAATGTTTAGATACTTAAATAGCACATTTTTACAAGAAAAATGTCAGAATATTTCCTACTAGCATAAGCTAAAGCTAATGTTAGCCACAAAGTTTAAAGTAAAACTCACCTTCATATCTGTGAACCTTTAAGAGGCGAACATCTTAAAACCTTTCTCCAGCTTATTGTCGGGGCTTCGGATCGATGTTCATCATTAATTGTTACCTTGGACCAGCCCTGCAAACACCCAGTGGAAAGAGACTTTTTCAATAGATCGGAAAAGATTGAGCCGCTTTTCCCCGAACGAGGAAGCTGAGGTGCAAAGAGCCCATTAACCTGAACAATATCAGCAGGTGCCAGGAAGACATATTAGTAATTACAAAAGCCTCCTCTTTGTTTAAAGGTGCATAAATAAATAAACTACAGCAATTAATGAAAGGTATGCCCTTAATAATTGAACTGTTCTATTTTCCTGTAATATATAAACTAAACTAGTTTTACTCAAGTTTTTTTTTTTAATTTTTCTTTATTTAATCAGGTAAACCCCGTTGAGATCTAGATCTCATTTTCAAGAGGGACCTGAAACAAACTTCACTCCCCGTCGGGGAATCGAACCCCCGTCTCCCGCGTGACAGGCGGGGATACTCACCACTATACTAACGAGGAGACAAAGTTAATGCTTACATAAGATTTTATGTATTCAGTTATTAACTAATATTAGTTATAGTTATATATAACTGTAATAAAGCCTGAAACTGGAGGAATATGGGGTTCTATTTGTGTCAAAAATAAGCAGAAGTCATATGTGTAGATGTTGTTGGTCTATGTCGTTGCTATGTGTCTTTGGTAGATGTCTATGGTCTTAGTGCTTTATGGATATGTCAATGTTCCATGTAGATGGAACATTGCATATATGCATATATATCGTATATAGGTGATGCACATATGCATCATATATACATACATCATATATGCATCACCTACAACATTTACATGACATAGACATATGCATCATAGACATATGCAACATCTACATGCAACATCGACATATCCATAAAGCACTAAGACCATAGACATCTACCAAAGACACATAGCAACGACATAGACCAACAACATCTACAGACTTTCTTCTTCTGTTTTATTTTTTAACTGATGAGGAGCTGTGATTTAGCGTGGCGGCAGCAGGAAACAGGAAGTCTGTGTGAGGAGATGAGATCTTTGTTTTCTCCATCAGCGACATGTCTGTCATAAGTATCGAAGACATAAGAAACAGAGTTTAAGAGGAAGGAGCTGATTAAAAAAAATACCATGATGAAAATGAATCATATGGGATTTCTACACATAAAAATGTTGATTAATGCAATGTTTGCCAACCCTGGTCCTCCAGACTCACTGCCCTGCATGTTTTAGATATTTCCCTGCTTCAGTCCAGCTGATTTCAATTGATGATTGATTAACAGGCATTTGTTGAACTGCAATCAGTTGAATCAGGCACATTAAAGCAGGGAGACCTCTAAAACATGTAGGACAGTGGGCCTTGTGGACCAGGCTTGGGAAACACTGGATTAATGGAGCAATCAGCAGCATGCGTCATCCTGATAATGTTATCAACTAGCTCAACTGGAAAATGCTGGTTGGGCAGCAGGAATCAGTCTCTAAGCAGAACAACAGGAGCTCATTTCTTCTGGAGTTTTGTCAAAAGACACCATTTTTTTCTTCGGGTTTTCTTCTTGTACATACATATTTTCAGTCAATACATCCTTGAACAAAATGTCTTGATCTTGTTGTCCTTAAGACAAACATCATATCCAGACTCTTTCCAACATAGAACGCCACAATAAACTCCAGTAAATAACACAGTCGGGGTGTGGTGATGGACTCTGACCTGAACCTTCAGAGCCACATAAAGGCAGTTAAAAGTCGGTCTTCTATCACCTGAAGAACATCTCCAGGGTTAAAAGACTGATGTTCCAGCAAGATCTAGAGAAACTCTTGCACCTGTTTGTGTTTGTACCAGACAAACATGGAGAAGCAGCATTCAGCTTCTGTGTACCACAAATCTGGTACAAACTTCCAGAAAACTGCAAAACAGCTGAAACACTGAGTTCCTTTAAATTGAGATTAGAAAATCTGCCTGGTTAGATCTGCTTTTGAACCATAAGTAAGTTGAAAGTCTGATCAATATGGCGAGTAACAAAAAGTCTCATTTACCGTCATACATAAGCAGAAATATCGGAATATTTCTTATGAATATTTCTAAAGTAGCGCCACAAAATTTGAGAGTTTGATAGAAGGAAACGTATATAAAAAAATAAATCATAAATTCTTGGAGTGACTGATTTACAGTCCCACGAATGATTTTGTTTCTCTTCATGACTTGCCTCTGGAAACTGATCATTGATGGAGGAACATAAACTCCACAGACCCTGAACCTGACGGGGAAACGACTGGGAACCAAAAACCAACAAGAAAACACAGAAAGTCAAAGTTTTCATGAGGAAACCGACACACATCAGCCACAGAGACTCAGAATGCATTCTGTTCATTGAATACTGGTTTGTTTAGAGCAAACTGTGTGTTTCAGGTAAATTGGAAATTTCTTGTTGTTTTCCAGCGAGCATCGATTCTAAACAGGAACGTGTTCAGAGACGGAAAGATTCGAATTGGTGAGACGGATTTTACTGAAGTCCTTACAGTTTATAGATATTTATGTTAGAAAACTTTGATCATTTAACATCTTTTTATTGGAAAAAAACTGAGGGATTAATTTCAGTATTAATGATTAAAATATTGTAAATCAGCTCACTGTTGAAATTCTACAGCTTTATGTTGCTAGTAAAACATTAACTTGTTCATAAAGAAGGAATTAGGAATATCTTTTTCCATCTGCATGAGTAAACGTTTGAGTGCTGTTTTCCGATTGGTCAGATTTTGTCCTGGTGTGGGAGGAGCTTCGGGGTGCTAATGAGAACGACACAGGTAATAGCGCCACCCAGAGGAAGTGGAGGGAACAGTTTCTGAACAGACTGAGACAAGTAGGCCTGCTGCAGGAGCAGGTGAGCAAAACAAACACACCTGAGAGTGAAGTCAAACCCAAACAGAGCGACATGTGAGTGAAACGGCTGCCTCTGATTGGCTGTGATGAGGGGATGGAGGGCGTCCGACATCATGACGCCTCCACCTTTGTGCTGGACAGGTGCTCTGTGTCCTAACATGTCCCCTTCAAGGTCTTTCTTTCCTGTTGTCCACAGAGAGAGATCTTCAGGGCGAAGAAGAGGATCCGCTTCATCCTCCTCAGCGCCCCTTGGAGGGTCCTCTGCTACTACGCCGAGGAGATCAATCTCAAAGTCCCGCTGGAGGTAAAACCCTCCCATGCAGCTGTCCTGCCTCTAGTGGACGTCCTCTGACAGTGTCCTCCGTCCTCCTGCAGGTGGTCACCGATCCGATGACTAACTGGTCCGAACATTTCCTGTCCAAACTGTCCCTCCCCAATCCACTGTCCCAGAACGTCCCCAACCCACCGCTGGAATACTACACCTGTCAGTTCAAGTCCAACAAGCTGGAAAGGTCCGCAGTGTCTCCATCTTCAGTCTCTGTCCTCAGTCTGGGACCAGACTAGTTTCTGAGGCAGCATCACCTGTCCTCTGTCTGCAGGTTCCTGGGAAGTGGTGACAAGGAGACGTTCTTTAAGACCACCCAGAGACACCAAGTGGTGAGTTCAGGCACCGTACAGCATCTAATTCTTCTTCTTCTGAGATGAGGACAAGAAGAAAATGAGTTCAAGACGAGTGTCGACCCCTGCATCCCTGATAATCTGATGTAAAAAAAAAAACAAGTTGTTTCTGTCGGACAAAAACTGGGTATCCCCAAAAATATAACTTATGAGGAAAGAAATTAATTTGAACTTACGTACTGTACATACCCAGCTATAATTTATCAGGGTCAGAAAATCTGAATTTTGTGACAGTTATTTCCAGTCAAAATATGTTAAGCTGTGTTTCTCATGGAACATTAATAATTCCTCCGGGACATGTCTTGGTGTCCCTCATCTTTCTGATTCGTAATAGTTTGATGTCCTGAAGAAACTCAACATAAAACGTTTCTCTGTGTCTCTGCAGCTGTATGAGATCCTGGCCAGAACTCCGTACGGTTCTGTGAACCGGGGCGAGGTGGGCATCGACCGGCTGATCAGTGAGGAAGTCTTCACGGCAGCGTACCCACTGCACGAGGTCTGAACCTGACATTCCTGCACGTTTAAAATGGCTTAGAGGAACCTTTACAATGTCAACTCTGTTTGCAGGGGGACTACAGGATGCCGGACGACCCAGTGCCCCTAAAGTCTTTAGTACTGAGGCAGATCCTGCATGGGTACTGGTCCAAGTGGTCCTGCTGGAGACGCTACCAACCTCTGGGCCACATAAGGGAGTATTTTGGGGAAAAGATAGCTCTCTACTTTGCATGGATCGGTAATTACAGTCGTGATTGAAATGTCCTGATCCAGTCCAGACATGCCTCGTTTCCTCTGAGCGCTACGGTTCGGTACGCTATTCTGTTTGTTTCCATTGTAAAACCGGCCCATTCAACCGGCCCTACTGGGTCCCCTTCAGTTGTAGGTCCATAGGACAACGGTACGGTGCGGTTAGGATGGTGCCACACAACACAGTCCATTGATTGTGAGACAGAAAACGTCACTTTGCAACAAGTTTGTTGTTGCACTCATATGGTCCAACCAGCGGAGCAATGGCCACACCAATCCGGACCGCACTGCTCTGTGGAAACGAGGCGATAGTCTTCCCCCGTTTTCCATGCTGTGATCCAGTTTTTGCCTTAATCCTTTAAAGTGGTCTAAATAAACCCTTCACCAGTCTGACTGGAGGATATGAGGGGTCTTTAAGATTTTCCCTGGACTTCAACAGCTTTCTGTAGGATGAGGAGTTCCCATGGCCGAGTACTGGAGTCCCTGGTGTGGCACGTTAAAAGATTTTAGTGTGTTTTCTCCTCAGAAGGCAGATTTAACCCAGAGTACATGACTGTAATCCTACTCAGTGTTGAGTCAGTGGGTGTCTGCAGGTTTCTACACTGCCTGGCTGCTGCCTGCTTCTCTGATTGGGACTCTGGTCTTCCTGTTGGGTTTTGTAGATTTGTTCTCTGACGTCCCAGCGTAAGAACACATTCTACCTTTATTGTTTTGGCTTTATGCTTTTGTAACAATCCCAATTTCTGTGCTGCTTGACTTGTCTGTGGTGAAAATGATTCACCACCCAAATAAAAGCCTGGATAGTTTCTACAGAAGATGTGTTTTGCACCTGCAGGAAGGAGGTGTGTGAAAGCGGAAACTCTTTCATCATGTGTCCTCTCTGTAACATCTGCTCCACTTGGAACTATTCCAGCATCTGCATCACCTATAAGGTACCTGTGAATCAGTTCATTCATTGTTTCCTACCACAGCTGGGCTCTGCCTAAACCAGCCTAACCTAACCGAAGCATCCTCAGATACAGAGGTTGTCTAATCTAAGTGGTTTGATTTCTCAACGGTGCTTTTAATGTCTTTCAACAATTTGCTTTAGGTCAGTTGACTTGGATCTTATTAATGGATTAAATGTTTTTTACACATATTTTCTATTGGTCTTTGCTATTAGAAATTCAACATATTAGTATAAATAGGACATTTTGGCCTAACGTGCCCTGCGTTGTCTTGTAGTTAGTATTCTGGAAGAATCGAGCTGTAAGCCACCTAACGAGGCAATTTCAACTACCTACAGCAGTTAGATCTTGTTTCCAATGACTGATGATGCCTCTTTCCTGTATCGTTCATATCTGTATGCTCCTGCTAGCTCAGGTTATAACAAGTAATAAATAAGAGGCACAGCTCTGCCTCTGAATGCACTCAGCATGTCCTTCGTGTCTGCAGGCGGGTCTCCTGTTTGACAACTGGGGCACAGTGTTTCTCAGTCTCTTCATGTCTTTGTGGGCCGTCACCTTCCTGGAGTACTGGAGGAGAACTTCTTCAACTCTTTCCCACCGCTGGGGCTGCTCTGACTTTGAGGACATTGAGGTTAGATGCCGTGATGCCTCGCTCTAAAATGGTTCCACTTTCCAGAAGCTTCTGTAAGTCCTTTCCTTCCCCGAACAGGAGCGTCCGCGTCCAGAGTTCTCGGCCATGGCGCCGATGACCACGAGGAACCCGATCACTGGGGCCGAGGAACCTTACTTTCCTGAGAATAAACGCTTCCACAGAACTGTGACTGGATGCATGGTCATCATTGTCATGGTAACTCTCCTGATCTTCAGCGTATACCACCAGAAGTTAGAATAAGAGGTTGAACTTGAGTTTCCTGTGTGCAGATTTCTGTGGTCCCGATGTTCCTCATTTCCATTATTTTGTACCGTACCATCCTCAGAGTCGTACTCTACAAGTCAACTACAACTGACAGCTCCTCTGTGAGTCTAACTGTCGGGGCGTTCCTTCGAGTGTTCTCAGAATCTGTACAGACAGTACAGATTTCTGAGTACGCTGCCCTGAGGGACACCATGCATTCCTGATGTTCTGATCCTGAGCTTGAACTGGTTTCTGCTTTCAGGCTGGGACGATAGCCAGCATTTCAGCATCAGTGCTGAACCTGATCATTATCCTGACATTGTCCAGAATTTACACCTGGCTGGCCGGCGTCCTCACACGCTGGGGTGAGTCTCTGTTCTCGGGTCTAGTAGAGTTTGACCAATCGGTTTTGTTTCATCCCTACTGACCGCCAGAGGGCATTGCTGAAATCACTGAACGTTCCCTTCAGTCATTCGCCGTTCCAGTAGTAATACTAACAGAGTCACACCTGTAACATAACAGAATGATCAATCAGGGGATATATAGCCTGACATCATCTGTGGCTCTCTTCCTCTTCTCATATGCGGTTCGTTTTGCGTGGCATCAACCTTTTGGATGTTGGATCATTTCACTGCCATGAGGCGTCCAGTTGCCTGTTGGCTGGAATAGTGATGTACCGCCCTCCTACAAACTTTGATGGTTTGATCTTTGTTCAAGGTACTTTTGGTCTTTGTTGGTGGTGACAACATTTGCGCCTAACAAAAACATTAACAATGCTCCAGCTTTATTTGCAACAGTTGACAGAATCACAAACCCTCCTGTGACGTTACGCCTAAATTCCAATGTATTGCCGCCTGCAACCAGTTTTCCAGCTTCTTTTCAGAGAAAATTCAAAAAATCAGAGCATTAATCTGCACATCCACTATAAAGTCAGTACCAATGCTGAGCCCAAACAAAACAAATACAGGAAAAATGACCCAATTTCAACTACTTAATTATAAAACCTTAGAGGAAATTATAAGTCAACTAAGCTCCAGTTCCTGCTGTCTGGATGTTTTACCCTCACATTTATTTAAGAAAGTCCTGCTACTATTATTGATCTGATCCAGATAGTAACTCATCGCTCTCATCAGGCGTTTTCCCCCAGGCTTTGAAAACAGCAGTAATCAAACCAGTGATAAAAAAGAACAATCTGGACAAATCACTAATGCAGAATTACAGGCCGACCTCTGACCTCTGACCTCTGATTCATCAGCAAAGTTATTGAAAAATCTGTGTAAACAATTAACTAGCATCCTAATGATAACCAACCGCTTCGACTCCTTCCAGTCTGGTTTCCATGGTTACCACAGCACAGAGACTGGCCTAGTCAAAGTGTTCAATGACATCCATATAAATACGGACTGTGGCAGAACCACAGTGCTGGTTCTGTTGGACCTCAGTGTTGACCATGACATATTACTGAATCAACTGGAGAGTTGGGTCGGACTCTCCGGTCCAGTGCTAAACTGGTTTGAATCCTACATAAAGAACAGGGATTTCTTTGTTTCAATTGAAAACTTTTCATCAAAGAGGTCAAAGGTCACATGTGGGGTACCCCAAGGTTCCATCCTAGGACCCCTTTTATTAAATATTTATATGCTCCCACTAGCTCAGGTTATAACAGGAAATAATATTAGCTACCATAACTATGCAGATGACACACAGCTCTACATTACGATGTCACCAGGTGACCTTTGACCCCATCCAATCACTGAACAGAAGCTTAGAACAGATAAATGTGTGGATGTGCCAAAACTTTCTCCAGCTGAACAGAAACAAAACTGAAGTTATTATTTTTGGACCTAAAGAGGAACAATCTAGAGTTATAGATCTAGAGTCATAGATCTAGTTATAGATCTAGAGCAGGGGTGGGCACTCCTGGTCCTCGAGGGCCGGTGTCCTGCAACTTTTAGATGCATCTCTACTTCAACACACCTGAGTCAAATAATGAGGTCGTTAACAGGACTCTGGAGAACTTGACTGCACTTAGGAGGAGATTCAGCTGTTGGATTCAGGTGTGTTGGACCAGGGAGACATCTAAGAGTTGCAGGACACCGGCCCTCGAGGACCAGGAGTGCCCACCCCTGATCTAGAGTCAATGCACAGCTTCAGTTATTACAACTAAAAACCAGCGATCAGCCCGAAACCTGGGAGTAGTGATGGACTCTGACCTGAACCTCCAGAGCCACATAAAGACAGTTACAAAGTCGGCCTTCTATCACCTGAAGAACATTTCCAGGATTAAAGGACTAATGTCTCAGCCAGATCTAGAGAAACTCATCCATGCCTTCATCTTCAGTCGTATTGATTATTGCAACAGCGTCTTCACAGGTCTGTCCAACAAATCAATCAAACAGCTGCAGCTGATCCAGATGCTGCTGCTGGCGTTCTGACTAAAACCAGGAAGATAGAGCACATAACACCAGTTTTAAAGTCCCTCCACTGGCTCCCTGTAGCTCAAAGAATAGACTTTAAAATACTGTTGTTAGTTTATAAATCACTGAACGGCTTAGCACCACAATACATTAAAGATCTGCTGTTGTTGTATCAACCTTCCAGACCTCTCAGGTTCTGGTTCTGGTTCTGCTCTGCATCCCCAGAACCAGAACCAAACGAGGAGAAGCAGCTTTCAGCATCTATGCACCACAAATCTGGAACAAACTTCCAGAAAACTGTAAAACAGCTGAAACACTGACTTCCTTTAAATCTCAACTAAAAACCCACCTGTTTAGGATTGTATTTGAAATGTAATCAATTACAAATTTAATGATGGAACTTGACTTAATGTTGTGTTTTGATTATTGATTCCATGTTTCATTGTGTTTCTGTGTTTGTAATGATGTAAAGCACTTTGAAATGCCTTGCTGCTGAAATGTGCTATACAAATAAAATTTGATTGATTGATCGATCGTCTCACAGCTCACAGCTCACATTTTAGCCAACCTCATAATTGGTCTTGAATTGAGCTAGCAGTGTTAGCCTCTCTCTTTTTGGTGTTTTGCTTTAATTGTTGATGGCAGTGTTTCCCTCTCCCAGTTTTGGTTGTTTTTTATGCACTGTGTTTAAAAGCAGCCCTCTCTCCTCTCCTTCAATGCTTGTAGTGGCAATGTCATCATTCTGGTGTTGATGGCTGTATGGTGGGGGGAACTAATCTGGTTTCTCTGTTTCTGCTTGGTGCTCATTGGTTGCACCCACAGTCGGTTCCACAAGCACCAGTTTGGGATCTGCCCTTGTTCTACCTACCCTCCATTAGAGGCAGGTAGACCTCAAGTGGAGATCTACTTGCTCTTTCTGTCAGCCCTTCATGTCTCAGACGGGGTTTTGTTGGCTATGATGTTACCATGTGGCCAAACACTGCATTTGTGCCTAAAGTGTTATCTCATTCTCACCGGAACCAGCCACTGAGATTGACAGGATTTCAGCCTACGTCAGGAGGATGGTTATGGTGCCACCCCTCATCTTCTGGGCCAGGTTCTTCTGCAAGAACAGGTTCTTCTGAGCCTTCTCAGTGAGGTTTGTGCTCTGGACTCCTTGTGACATCGCTGGTATTAGTCACCAGGGTTTTCAGCAACGCCCTCTGGTGGTCAGTAGGGATGAAATAATATGTATGTAGCTATGGATCAATGAATCCCAGATGACCATAAGAGATTCTCTGAACTTGCATTCCATGACAAGATTCTGTAAGACCAGAGCCTCAGATGATGTCAGGCGATATCATATGGTTGATCAGCCAATATGTCACAGCTGTGACTCTGTATCTGGTGTTTAAATGATGGAAACTTTTAGTCTTCACAATCTTCATGCCTGTGTGTTTGTTGCCATTCAGAGATGCATCGCACTCAAACCAAATATGAAGACATGTTCATCCTCAAAGTTTTCATATTCCAGTTTGTGAACTTCTACTCAACTCCAGTCTACATCGCCTTCTTCAAAGGCAGGTGAGAGCTGCTCCAGCAAATCGCGACAGGCCTCTAAGCTTCTTCAGTGTAACATTTTTATCAAGTGGTTCTGCTTCTAATCCTAAAGTTGTTTGATTTTCTCCAGACTTGGCCTGTGTTTGTCCTAACGATCTTGTTTGTTGGTGTCTCTTCAGGTTCGTTGGTTACCCTGGAATGTACAACACTCTGTTTGGACTTCGTAATGAAGAGGTGAGTTTGTCATTGTTAATGTTTGAAAGAAAGACAAATATTTCCTTAATGAGAAAATAATTTTTCAAGAGGTTGCCTGCAAATGTCATGTTAGGGGATGAATCTACCTCAACCTCTAACATCCTGAGGCTCTTCAGGGATGGCAGGCTAGATGGATCATAACATCTTCACAGGCATGAACCAGGGCGAAGGACGAAGTTCTGATCCAAGTTCTGATCCACGCATGGATGAGATTAGGAGACTTCCTGTGGAGGGCTTCATTTGGAGGCTTTCCAGGCACATCCTACTGGGTTAAGACTCTCGGACTGATCCAGAACTTTCTGAAGGGCCTATGAATGCTTATGCCTTATTTCCAAAATAGCAAACCAGTGCGGTTTGGTATTTTATAGTCTGACGTGTTTAGGAAAGTATTTCAACCACCAGTTGGACTCTTACTGGGCATGCGGGGTTAAACCCAAGCACCTACCGTTGCATCATATTAGTGGGATGATGGATGTGATGTTTGTCGCAAGCAGTGACATTTTTCCACCCCCAATTAATAGATGGTGTTGTGTGACACCAGTAGATCCTCCCTAACTGGACCGTACCATTGTCCTTAGGACCTACAACAGAAACGGGCTCAGGATTTTTGCAGTATGGGTCACAGGAAACAGACAAACTAGCGAACCGAAGTGCACCAACCTGAGCCGTAGCGTTCAGTGGAGATTCTCAGACTGAGCCTGAGAGTGTTGCTGCAGTAAGTGATGTCTGGGTTGCCTCCTGGACATTTTGGACCTGCTGATGTGGACCTAGCATCTACCAGTTTGTTATGTTTAAATATGTTAGAGGACAGAAGCTGCTGTAAATATTGTATTGACCTCAGCAAAAAGTTCCAACGGGTTGATTTTTGCCACAGGCAGATAATATGAATGAAGAAGATGATGTTCTTGTCTCTGGGTTTTGGTTCCAGTGTGGAGCCGGCGGGTGTCTTATTGACCTGGCTCAGGAGCTGCTGGTCATCATGGTGGGAAAACAGATGATCAACAACGTCCATGAATTCATCTCCCCGTAAACGACACACACAGACACCACACCATCACCAAAATCTAATCATTCCTCTGCTGTTCACGGCTGGCAGGAGAATTTAAACTGCTATTCAGAATCCTTTCAGATCCCAAAAACTTAGATCCAGGTTTAGCTTATTTAGCATGGCGCGCATGTCCACTCGCATTTCAGGTCTGGATTTATAAATTGTACTGCTTTGAGTTTCTGAAATGGCATTGATGATTCTGTTGCATCATAATATGTTTTGTTGCTATATAAAAATATTAAATTATTTTTAAATGATCATTTTTATTGATAATAATAATAAATACCAGTTATAATACGCCGGTGTTGGTCCAGGTCATGACTCCATGCTGTTGCTAGTGCTGGTCAATATACATTTCAAGCAAGTTACTTAAAAAAGGACAAGTGAGATTTGCTCACCCAAGCCAGCTTTAAATTTGGCGAGTGAGCCAGGAGCCATGTTATGTGAAGAATTAAATAGGACCGTATAAAACAGATAAAAAAGAGGGTATAATAATTATAGCTTATTCCAGTGTCAATACAATGTATTTGCTCATTCACTCATGACTCCATGCCATTTATACTTCTGGTCAATGTAAAATACAAGCTAGTTACTCAGAAATATTTCATATTTGCGCATCAAGCCAGTGTTTCAATGCTTCAGCTTCTAAGACTATTTCATCTCCAAGAATGGACAATTTTCAAGCCACACTTACTCCAGCAGTGGAGAAATGTATTTGACAACATCGATTTGATAACTTTTCAGAGACTTTATGTAAATCAAGTTCCAAACGAGTCTGTCAACAGCTTTCAGACTAGACTGCAAGACGCATGAAGCAGAAGGCTTCTTGTTTCGGCAGGAAGGTTCAGGCGTGGTGGCAGAAAAACAAAATCCGTCCTCCACAGATGGCAGGGGAGGGGACTCAGACGATGAAGGACGTTTCTCCTTGGGAGGCAGATTACGACCTGCTGGTCTGTGAGGGACTCTTCGGTGAATATCTGGAGATGGGTAACCAAAGCCTCTGTTTGCTCCAAAATAAAAGAATCCTCCATGACTGTGGGTTGTTTCTGAAATCTAGTGCTGCTCTTCTCAGTGCTTCAGTTTGGTTTCATCACCATCTTTGTGGCGGCGTGTCCTCTCGCTCCTCTCTTCGCTCTCATGAACAACTGGGTGGAAATCCGTTTGGACGCTCAGAAGTATGTTAGAGAATACCGCCGCCCGGTTGTGGAGCGAGCTCAGGACATCGGCATCTGGTTTCACATCCTGCAGTTCATCTCACACATAGCCGTCATCAGCAACGTGAGTCTGATCAGGAGCAGCTTTCCTGAGTGAGAGAAACAAATTAAACTTTTCCTAAATTTGTTTCCAGGCTTGTCTCATTGCCTTCACCTCGTCCTTTGTGCCTCGGCTGTACTACCGTTACACCAGAGACAGCACCCTGAGCGGCTTCGTTAACTTCACCCTGGCAACAGCCCCACTCAGCCACAACACCACCTGCAAGTAATGTCCTCAGTCCGCCTGTCCAATACTGTTGTCCTCCCAATGGCAGCAGTTTTGCACCTTAACATTGGTTTTGTTCAGGTATAGAGGTTACAGGGATGATAACGGTGAATATCTGCCGGAGTACTTTCACCTCATTGCTATACGACTCAGCTTCGTCGTCATCTTTGAGGTCAGTGTCTCTTACAGTTTCTAATAGTGCATCCAGACCAAACACAACTTGAACGTCAGGGGCGTCTGGTTTACAACCTCGGTCTATGGTGGATGCGCGTCTAGGGGCATCGAAGTCTTGGACACCCTGGTGCTGCACCTTTTGAAGTGTGTCTGGCAGCAAACGCTAGAGTTAGAAAATCGGAACTTTTGCAGGTGACCGCAGCGTGTCAACCCGTCATAGAGACTTGAGTTGGTGTCCTGGCAGGAGAAGAAGATCAGCAAGTTGTCAAACTGGGCTGAGACGTGCTAAAAGCAACCCTCATCAGCACGCAGCTCTGGTGAAACTCACCAAACTCAGAATGCCTCTGAATTATCTGGTGAACTCAGACATAGCGCAGAGAGGCATGATGATCAGTTTTTCCTGCTTTCAGAAAATAAAGCCAAGCCGCTCTCTCTATTTCCTTTGCCTTTGTACAAAGAGACTGAAAGAGAAAAACAACTTAAAGTCAAGAGGCTCCTCCCTTTCCACACTTTGCTCAGTTGCGATTCTAGGGCGATTTTGATGCTCAGTATCAAGGGTTTGACTTCAAAGTGTCCAATTTGAGGCGTTGGCTGCCTTGTTGACGTGTGAAACGTGTTCGGTCTGAATGCTCTATTAGTGTCATGGACCTTCACTGGAGAAGCTTCTAGTTGAGAGAGAGCGCCATCAGAGGTGAGTGAAAGAAGATGATGTGTGTTTCACCATCTTTGTACCTCAGCATGTGGTCTTCTTCATCGGCCGACTGATTGACCTGACGGTTTCTAACATCCCAGAAGAGGTGGAGATTAAGATAAAGAGGGAGCACTACGTGGCGAAACAGGCGCTGGCTGAGAATAAGGTCCAATATTTAAGTCCTTGAAGTTTAGTTTGATCATAATTTCCTTTCGGTTAGGCCGTGTGTTTGGCAGGAATGGTTTTAGATACATTATCTTGTGTACCTCCAGGCTTTGGGGAAAGCCATGGTGCCAAATGATAAGGATGTTGGGTCAGGTCATTGTGGATCCAGAAGCCTAGTACAATTCGATCCCTGCATTGCATTACCAACACATCTGATCACGATCCCAGAGAAAACGGATCCAGCTAGCGGCTGCTGACCTGAAGCCCGACTGCATCAGAACTGATGGCTGTGAGACCGGTTCCTGTGGAGGTTTTACAACCTGCAGAATGGGGCTCCTTCTGGATGTTTACTGGATTTATATACAATAATTTAGCTTTCCAACTTGTCATAGAACAGTGTGCCGATGAAGTATCTTCCTACCTTTACCTTCTGAAACCGGAAGACCTGTTAGATTTCTGAGTAACTCTCCTGAGAACCTCGACCGACCCAAAGCTTCTCAGGAACTTCCTCAGACAGAGAGGCTGGAAGTAGAACCACTTAAAATGGAAATGTGTTTTATTCTGCTGTTGGAGGGAACTGAAGCTTATTCCAAGGTGTTTGTGATGTACCATCATATTTAGAAAAACTGACATCTCCAGCATTCTGGATGTGGCAACTTTAAATATTCTTGGCTTAGGCTATGAATGTTTGTGTTTTGGTCTCTTGCAGAGATGTAAATTAGTCTGCATTTGCAGCATTAGATTATTTCCATTTCTTCCCGCTGCTCAACTATTGGTCAATTAATGTAGATTTTTAAAAATATTTTAAATTTAGCTCATTAAAAGCAACACCAACTTGTCTTAGTGAGAAAAAGTAAATATTTACTGCAAAGTTCTGAATGTTACATATTTATTTTATAGGTCAGATGTGATGTTATTTTTATTGTATTTTTGCTAATGCTTGATTAAAAATGAAATGTAATTGTTGCATGGGAAATTATTCATTTTATTGTTACAATAAAGAAACCATTGATTTGAAGGCTTGTTTCATTCAGGACATTTCAGTTCATGTTATTCACAATATGTCTGATTAGTTCATAATAATTTGAACATAAAGGTCAAGATTTACTGAGCCCTCCTGAAAGGTAAGAGCCTCCCACATCAGGCAAGAACTGATATCAGAAACATTAACGATGTTCATCATGAGTCCAGACAGAAACAGCTTGGTGTGAGACGCAGGTCAGCAAACCTCACATGAAGATCATAACCAGTCAAAGTGGGAGATGAACAGAAAAATCAAGAGTTCAGAGGAAATGGAAACGTTGTAGAAAATCTTTAGAGTCCTGCTTGCTTTGACTCCTGAACTGGTAACGTAGCTGCAGCAGATTGAAGACTAAAGCCTCTGACCTCTGACCTCTGACCTGAAGGCTTTGAGCTGCAGAAACATGATTAATATTCAGCGGTAAGCTGCAGTTCTTCTGAGGCGCCAGCAGGTGGCAGCATGTTGCCACCTGGTTCATTTTAGATCCTGAACTAAATATTTCACATCACTTGAATATGTCTTATATTAAAAAAACCTGCCATGATTTATAAAATAGTTTTAAATATGATGCTTATGCCATATTGTTGTTTTTTTAACACATTTTTTCTCGTTTTTGTTAGTATATAAAAGTTACTCACTGTACATCTGAAAACTGTCAGATTTGGATGTGGGCGGGGTTAGTGTGAATGGGGGGCGGGTTAGTGTAAAGGGGCGGAGCTTCACGGTCTGGGTTGCTGACCCAGACCGTTTCCACTCAGAGGAAACCAGACCGGTTGCTTGGTGGGTGAGCAACCTGAGGAAACTGATCCTTCATATCACTTTGACTCACTTTTAGTGTAAACAGGAAAATTATTTATCATTTATTAAGACAGCAAAACATGAAATTGATTCAGGAAATTGTTTTTCTTGTAAATATTTATTCTTTTATAGTGATTAATCGCTATATACTTTTCAATGATCAAGCAGTGATACAAGTTGAGATTTTATTAATTTTTGATTGTTTATTCAAGTCGTTCTTTTTTATTATTAAGCTGGAATTAAGGACAATCATTTTAATTTGTTGGATTTTCTCTGATTCACACAGGATCAAAATGATACTACATGCGTTAATTAGTGGCTTCCATTTAAAATTAAATCTAAACAGCAACAGAACATTTAGACGGTTTCTGAATTTAAAACCACGACCTGAGCCGTTTTTGAATAAAAACCTCTGCGTGTTTCTGCTGAAGAATCAACGACTCCAGCATTTGAGCTGCGCTGAATTTACTGGGGAAAACGGTGCAAGTGTTCATTTAAACGGGTAAGACGCCCGAACAGCGCGACTCGGAACGACGGCAGACCTGGTGGAGAGAAAGAGGCGACAGGACGGGAGGTGAGAGTTAATGTGCGTGTTTGTGGGTTTCCACAGGAGGAGGAGGAGAAAGGTGAGCGAGGATGAAGAGCAGAGGGGACAAGATAGAGGACAGCAGCACCCTCATCGCCATGGAAACGACCTCTGAGATCAACTACGGCAGTACCACCAAGGTATCCGCTTTCCATTCACCACAGACGAGGAAATTCAAACAGCATCCGGAAGCTGTAGTTCCTCCTGGTGTCCTGCTCGAGTCCCTGCTTTTTAAGTTGGACATTATTTCAGCTGAACTTAAGGTTTTTGTCAGACTAACACATCAGCTTCGTTCAGAAGGACGACGATTCATTCTCACTAAAACTGAAGAATCATTTGTCTCCGTGAGAAGCAGAACTTCTGGTTGCCTTAGTTTTGCCCCTGAGTTCTGATCAGTGATTATCGATTATCCTACCGAGATGCTAAATGTTCTTCCTGATTAGAAATTAAAGCTATTGCTGGAAGCTAATTCATAACCCAGTGTAATGTTTTTACATTTCAGTGCTGTGGGGAAATTTAAACACAGGAAATGTTTAACTTGTGTTCAGCCTTTGGCAGGAAGTGAACCAGTAAACCTATTTACAAATGTGCTCATAAGTTTACATACCCTGGTGGAATTTGGGATTTTTTGAAAATTTTTCAGCAAGTAGAATATAATAAAAACTTTATACATAGTTCCTACAAGTCACAGAGGAGGGTTTAGTACTCAAAATGGTTCTCCAATAACTGTTGTATGTTGTTTATAAGTTAGACAGGGACGATGCTAGAGCTGGTTCAAACCTTGTGGCTTGTTTATTGTTGTCATAGCAACTCCATAGCAACTGTCAGAACTGTTAGTGCCTACCAAGATGGCTGTCAACTACAAAGTTGACGTCACATGAGAACTATGTATTGAAGAGGGAGTCTGCTGTTGTTCAAAATGGCCGTCGGTTTGGTGAATATCCCTCCCTACTGCAGACCTTACAGCTCTTCCCACCAGCTTGTCCAGAAGATTAAATTCCTGGTCTGTGAGCTGCTTTTGTAGTTGTCTTGTTTTCCTCATGACTCAGAAACCAGAAACGTCAGTGCAGGCCTGGATGAAAGATACAAGCGTCTGTCGGGAGCCCAGTAACTCGCTCAGCTGTTCACACTCGTTTGTGTCAACAGGAATGCACGATCTGTGGCCAAAAACACCAGGGTATGTAAACTTTTGATCACACATTAGCTAGTTTCTGTTGTCCTTATCATTCAAAAAGAGCAAACGCAGTTGTTAGACAATAAACGGCTCGACCCAACCACTAAGTGAAAGGAACAGTTTTGTGTTGTCCTTTACATTCTCTTGAAAAATGGCCAAAAGTCGAAATTAGAGAAATTAGACACCAGTGGTCCTGTGTTCACCGGGGTTAGAACCACAGCCACCAGGCGCCTCCACCCAAGAGTAGCTATGACTATTTTAATAGTTTAAATAATAAAACAAAAGACACTTTTTGGGAAATGTAATTATTACACTAAAAATATAACCTAGTTCAGGTTGGAAGAGTCTAAGTATTGAAGTTTTTAAACTGGACAAATTAAAGATGCTCCAGGAAGTGAAAACTTAGGTGGAATCGCCCGAATTGGTAACTACAATCGGAAACCAACTTCAGTATAAAACAATGTTTCTTCTTGATGTCACAGCATACTCTCTAAAAAAAACTCTCTTAAAAAACTCGTGTCAATGGATCCAACGTGTGTCGCTTACAAGTGTTCTACGTCAACCATTGTTCTTGATAAAGTTTCCTTTAAATAAAAAAGCACAAGTCGAGGGTGACCAACCTGGAGATGCTAGTTGTTAGCCTGACAGTTGACGTCCTCTCAGCCTCTCCAAAGTTTTCTGCTCTTCTCATCGGGCAGCGCCGGCCGCTCAGTTACCGGTGCCAGCCCACCAATCAGAGCAGTAGCTTCGGAATGGGCATATCCTCCTGCAACAACGAAGTAGTCACCGCTGGCTGCACAGTAGTCTTAATTTTGACCATAACACCACAGCAGAGATGTTTCGCAACTTCTAGATGCATTCATGATCCAACACACTTGAATCAGACGAATGGTTAACGACCAGGCCTCTGGAAAACTTGCTCACTCACCGAGGAGGTGATTCAGCTTTTCGGTTCAGGTGTGTTGGAGCAGGGATGGCGATTCAGTCACCCTGAATCGCACCATCTCTCAGGTGTTGACTGCCAGTTAGACCCACAATGACGAACCTGTTACTGACTAAAAACTCTATTGGTTTTAGTTTTATGATTTAGTCAAAGCTTGGAATATCAAGAAAGTCTGAGATGCAAGTATCTAAAATGCAAAAATCAAACAAAGTTGAGCTCCGTACCTCCATTTCAGCCTTTGTTTCTGTTTGTAAAGATTCATATGGTTAAAGTTCATCATTATAAGCATCGTGTGACCTCAGTAAAGCAGGATTAGCATAGCTTAGCATTAAGCTTGGAACTGGAGGAAAACTGGTTACTCAGAGACTTTCTCCTTCCTGCTGAGGAGCTGGGATCCAGCATGGCTGCAGCAGGAAACAGGACGTCTGTGTGAGGAAATGAGATCTTTGTTTTCTTCATCACTGACATGTCTGTCATCAGTATCATTACCAACGATAAAGACACAAAAATCAGAGTTCATGAGAACAGACCAAAATACACCATGATGAAAAGGAATCAAATGAGATTTCTACACGTGAAAAGGGGATTAATGGTGAAATCAGCAGCATGCATCATGCTTATAATGCTATGAGCTAACTATTAAGGAGGGACAGATAAAGCCTTGAAGGGGGCAGATCACTTTAACAAGATTTGAAGTTGACTGTTGCCTGCTTAAATCCAACTCTAGTTCATTTGCCTAGAAAGTCTTCTTCGGTTGGGGAGGTGTGAACGTGTTATCAAACTCTGAAACAGACCAACAAAACAAACTCTGGTCTGCCTACAAACCTCAATGTGGGTTTGAACTCTGGTTCAGTTCGAATGCCTAGTGGACCGAAAACCTCTTCAAAAGTAGGAAGTGGCCTACAGTGCAGGGCATTCTGGGTAAATACAACCAAAACAAACATGCTAGCTTAGTGCTAGCGGGAGAAATAACTTGTGGTCTTTAACTAAAATCTGACGCCTCCATCTTGTTTCCATCTGGTGAAGAAGGAAGTTGCTCTCAGGGTCTTCAGAGGTTTTTGTGTCGTTTCCTTCAGTGGTTCTTGGTGCAGCACCCCCACAGGCCAGGAGGGGAACAGGTTGGTTTGACTCAGAACCACAGCAGCTGGAGGTGGAGCAGATGATGGTTCTGGTTCCAGTAGAACCGGACTATCAGCTGGTTGTTACATTCAGCAGTCCCTCCAGTTTTTCGCCATCCTGTGATTATGAGAAATTAATGCTAAATCACCCGATTTGTTTTTTTTTTTTTTTTTGCGCTATTGCATGATTTTGAATTCATTGTAAATTTTTCACAAAAATTGTCATAAATAGTGGGTTTAAGTGACTGCTAACTCTCAGCTGCACTGCACTGCTGTCTCACACTTACTTGATGTCAGTGTATTGTCTGTGATCATTATGGCATGTATTAGAAAATGTAATTTACAGAATATTCTTCTTGTTTTCCAGAAAGCAGTGACTCAGGACAGGAACGTGTTCAGCGACGGAAAGACTCGAATTGGTGAGACGGATTTTACTGAAGCACTTTACCAGAATTCATGTCAGGTATCATTTATTGGAAAAAAACTGAGAGATTAATTTCAGTATTAATGATTAAAATATTGTAAATCAGCTCACTGTTGAAATTCTACAGCTTTATGTTGCTAGTAAAACATTAACTTGTTCATAAAGAAGGAATTAGGAATATCTTTTTCCATCTGCATGAGTAAACGTTTGAGTGCTGTTTTCCGATTGGTCAGATTTTGTCCTGGTGTGGGAGGAGCTTCGGGGTGCTAATGAGAACGACACAGGTAATAGCGCCACCCAGAAAAAGTGGAGGGAACAGTTTCTGAGCAGACTGAGACAAGTAGGCCTGCTGCAGGAGCAGGTGAGCAAAACAAACACACCTGAGAGTGAAGTCAAACCCAAACAGAGCGACATGTGAGTGAAACGGCTGCCTCTGATTGGCTGTGATGAGAAATGTGATGCCTGAATGTAAACAGTTCAAGAAACAGAAAGGCCATAAATGTTTGTAAAGAGAGGTAAACAGGTCCAAGCCCACATCATGAGGCCTCCACCACCGTGGCGGCGTTCTGTTTCTTGCTGTGCCAAACATTCACTTGTGCCTTTGTGTCCTGTAGAGTTTCTGTGGGTTTGGTGGGATCAGCATCGCTCAGATGGTTCTGTCCTGTTGTCCACAGAGGGTGGTCTCCCAGGTCAGGAGGAAGATCCACTTTGTCCTCCTCAGCGCCCCCTGGAATGTCCTCTGTTACTACGCTGAGGAGATCAGTCTCAGAGCGCCCCTCCAGGTAAAACCCTCCCAGGCAGCTGTCCTGCCTCTACAGGACATCCTCTCAGCATGTCCTCCGTCCTCCTGCAGGTGGTCACCATTCCAATCACTAACTGGTCCGAAAGATTCCTGTCCAAGCTATCCCTCTCCAGTCCACTGTCCCAGAACGTCCCCAACCAACCACCTGACTACTACACCTGTCAGTTCAGGACCAACAAGCTGGAGAGGTCCGCAATGTCTCCGTCCTCAGTCTGGGACCAGACTAGTTTCTGCTGCAGCATCACCTGTCCTCTGTCTGCAGGTTCCTGGGAAGTGACAACAAAGAGACGTTCTTTAAGACCACCCAGAGACACAAAGTGGTGAGTTCAGGCCCTTTTTGTTTTTCGTGGGAAAAAAAATCCTCTTCTTTTAGTCAGATTTGAAAAATACAGCATTCCACCAAATTACCTTTAACACCTTCTCTAAGAAAGTGAGCAAAATGTTGCGTTTTGTATCATCATATGCAGATGATATTCAACTGAGCCTGAAGTTACTAGCAGGTTACCTTACTGTCTCATTCAGACGGTATTTCAGATCAAACCATCCACAGAATAAGTTAAATTCAGTCAGTACTGAGTCAGTGCTGTGGTTAACAGCACAGTTAACCACATTCAGAAAAGGCTAAAATCTGCATGTGAAAAACTGTAGGAGGAGCAACATGTCTAAAAGAGACAAAAGGTAAAGTAAGGTGATTTGATTGATATAGCACATTTTCAGCAACAAGGTAATTCAAAGTGCTTTGCATGAATTAGAAGGACATACAAACAAAATAACAAACCAAAGAAAAGAGCAAAAAAAGAAAAAGAATCTAGTAATGTTGATCCAAAGTATATAAACTATATACTCCTGTTCAGGATTGCTAGATAAGCATAAGTAAGTAAGTAAGTATCCTCTGGACTTGCTATGTACGCTCTGAATTTGTAAAAGTAATTAACTAAATATTCCTGTTCTGGACGGTGGTTTTGATCCAAAATGGCCAACTTTCTGTTTATTTTGGACCATGGCTCCAAGAGACTTTGTAGTTGGTTCTGACGTGACACATAGTGCCAAATTACATCATTCTATGTCAAAGCATGGTACGGGGCTGATTTAAAAAAAACAGATTTCCAGGGGGCGCTGTGGAGGAATTAAGCCACACCCACCAAAAACTGGACTGCATTCCTGTTGGGGGTAAAACAGAATCGATCAAGTTTGGTACAGCTCACCTTTGCTTTGTGAGTTACAGTGTTTGTTTTGGCGAGTATGCAAAGTTCAGTGCTTGGCTTCTCCCCCTAAACATACTCAAAAAGTTGAGATTTTGATAACCTTTTATCCCCCATCCCTTAACTGCACACTGACCAAAAATGACGCTGATAGCTCAAAATCCCTACGAGGATTGTTAAAGTTCAAGTTGAGTAAGCAAGAAAAATGGCCAAAATTGCCTTGTGACCCAAAATAGCCGCCTTCCTGTATATTTTAGGGCAAATCCATAAGAGACTTTATTTTCTGGAGTTGGGGGGGCCTCTACCTATGTACCAAGTTTCAGATTTATGCAATGAACAGTTTGTCCTATCTCACTTTAGGGGGCGCTGTAGAGCCGCTTGGTCACAAATACTTTTGATTCTATAAAAATCCAATCAAGCAGGAGACAATTTTGGGCAGTTGGTGAATTTTCAGCCAAAGTCCCAATAAAAATATGAAATCCTACAATAACAATATACCTGTAGACATTTTTAAAAAGTAATTTATTTTTACAGATAAAAACAGTTCCAGCTGCAGCAATAGCTGTCAGTTCAGATCCCACTCAGACTTCCAGCAGAGCTCCAGTGAACTGGACTCTGTGAACTGGTTCCAGTCCCATCACCAGGACCCAGGCTGCTGCTCATCCAGCCTCAGATCCAGGATGTATCTGTCAACAGACGGATCCTGCAGAGAGCAACGCCTCCTTCTGCAAACACTCAGAGTCTAACACAAACAGAGCTGGAAACGCTGCAGGAAACCAGTTTCAGAAATTGAACCATCAACCCCAAACAGGAGCATGAATCCAGAGCAGAGAGCTGAAAATGGGCATAATGTTGCTGCTGTACATAAAAGCTGAGGGTTTTTTCTGTCTGGCTTTTTATAAAGTTACTTTGTTTTCAATAAACTATTTTTAGAGAATGAAGTGATTATTAAAGGGTGCAGTACTTCGTCTGACCTGTAGGGGGCTGTATTTGACAAAACAAGCTAAAAACACAGATGTTAGATTATGATTTTTTTTATTAGATTTTTTTTTTCATTTAACATTTAACTGTATATTCTTAAAGTTGGAATATTGCTATCATTTAGAAAAATTCCTTAAATATTTTTATGTTATTTCTTAATTTTTAAGATCTTAAGGATACAAGAAGCATTTCCCCTCTCAAATGTCCTTAAACTCCTAAACATTTTGAATTGTTATTGACAATTAATGTTGTTTTAAATTAATGATATAATATCCTAATAATATATGTTATTTCAAAAGAAATCAGTATGTCGTGTTTTCAATACTGCGACAGACTGGTGACCTGTCCAGGGCGACCCGCCTCTGGCCTGCACCCTGCTGAGCCCACTGGGGACCGGGTGTTAGAAAATGGATGGATGGATGTTTTCAATATGAAAACAAGATGGATGAGACGGAAACGCTGCATCTAAATCAGCAGCAATGGCGTAAACAAAAGAAAAACATGTTGAAAACAGGAAATATCCTCAAATATGTTTGGTATTTTTGGCAGGAAATTAAATAATTTTAAAAATATTCTCAATTTCAATTAGTCGTGTTTTGTTTAATAAATCGAAAGAAGCTGTTTTTCTCATAAAACATAAAATACTGAGAACTCAGGGGCATGTCTTGGTGTTCCTCATCTTTCTCTTTCAGTTTGTAACAGTTTGAGTTGAGGAAGAAACTCAACATAAAACGTTTCTCTGTGTCTCTGCAGCTGTATGAGATCCTGGCCAGAACTCCGTACGGTTCTGTGAACCGGGGCGAGGTGGGCATCGACCGGCTGATCAGTGAGGAAGTCTTCACGGCAGCGTACCCACTGCACGAGGTCTGAACCTGACATTCCTGCACGTTTAAAATGGCTTAGAGGAACCTTTACAATGTCAACTCTGTTTGCAGGGGGACTACAGGATGCCGGACGACCCAGTGCCCCTAAAGTCTTTAGGACTGAGGCAGATCCTGCATGAGTACTGGTCCAAGTGGTCCTGCTGGAGATGCTACCAACCTCTGGACCACATAAGGGAATATTTTGGGGAAAAGATAGCTCTCTACTTTGCATGGATCGGTAATTCATGTCTTGTTTAAAATGATCCGGTCCAGATTGTCTTTCCCCATTTTCCTTGCTGTGATCCAGATTTTCCTGTAATCCTTTAAGGCGGTCTACATTAACTAGTCTTAGACTTTCTGTAGGATGAGGAGTTCCTCAGGGACGTGTGCAGCGTGGCTCTCAGTAATCTATTAACTTTAAGTGAAAAACAAAACAGCACCACTTTAAATGATTTCAATCAATTCTCTCCTCAGAAGGCAGATTTAACCCAGAGTACATGACTGTAATCCTACTCAGTGTTGAGTCAGTGGGTGTCTGCAGGTTTCTACACTGCCTGGCTGCTGCCTGCTTCTCTGATTGGGACTCTGGTCTTCCTGTTGGGTTTTGTGCTTGTGTCCTCCGATGTCCCAGCGTAAGAACAAATTTCACTTTTATTGTTTAGGCTTTATGTTTTTGCAAGAATCCCAATTGCTGTGGTGAAAATAATTCACCACACAAACAAAAACCTTGATAGTTTCTACAGAAGATGTTATTTGTACCTGCAGGAAGGAGCTGTGCGAGAGCAAAGACTCTTTCATCATGTGTCCTCTCTGCGACATCTGCTCCACCTGGAACTATTCCAGCATCTGCTTCACCTATAAGGTACCTGTGAGCCATCTTGCTTTCCTTGAACCAGCCTCAGTCTGGCCTAAACAGCGAAGGGGTCAGTTATTGTCAGAACTAAGAGTTTTCATTTCTTATCGGCATTTTTATTAACTTTTAACCAGTTGTCTGCTGCTGCTCAGCTGATTGGCTCTCAGTGTTGGGTTTTCAACGTTCTCCTGGGTTTCCTTAGATAAAAAACTTTTTATACTAAATTGAATAATAAACTTAATGAAATGTTTGATAATTAGGATCAACTGAAATTGTTTATTGGATTAAATTAACCTTTTTTTGTCGAGCGCATCGAGATGATGCGTGTTGTGAAGAGGAGCTAAATAAATGAATTAAACTGAACTGCATTGAGCTGGAGGCAGGCCAAGTTTGTCTCTTTCAGCCACACAATCACTCTCAGGGTCGCAACTTTTGACACGCCTGATTTAATGTTTCTAATGCAGCTTTGTGTTTATGTTTTATGCTGACTCCAACACTGTGATTTCCCAGCATTTCCAGTGTTTTGGGTGCCACTGCTCCCCTCAGCATGTCCTTCGTGTCTGCAGGCGGGTCTCCTGTTTGACAACTGGGGGACAGTGTTTCTCAGCTTCTTCATGTCTTTGTGGGCCGTCACCTTCCTGGAGTACTGGAAGAGAACTTGTTCAACTCTTTCCCACCGCTGGGACTGCACCGACTTGGAGGACATTGAGGTTAGATGCCGTGATGCCTCGCTCTAAAATGGTTCCACTTTCCAGAAGCTTCTGTAAGTCCTTTCCTTCCCCGAACAGGAGTGTCCACGTCCAGAGTTCTCGGCCATGGCGCCGATGACCACGAGGAACCCGATCACTGGGGCCGAGGAACCTTACTTTCCTGAGAATAAACGCTTCCGCAGAACTGTGACTGGATGCATGGTCATCATTATCATGGTAACTCTCCTGATCTTCAGCGTAATCCTAATAATAATGGTTTTGTCTTCATTAGTACAGCAAAAAAAATTTGCTAACTATAAAGACGATTGTTTCTCAGTTTGTCTCTCATCTTCATCTCCTTCTAGTTACGACTGAGCTGAGACTCAGTCCTGTTTCAGTTCAGTCATCTGATTTTAATAAATGTTGCTCCATTAAAGTTACATAAATTGAATGGCTATTGTCGAAAACAGGTGATGTGACATAAATTTAATCCAAGTCATGAAAATGGATAACAACTTTATGAAAATAATTGTTTTAAAAAGCTCAAAAACAACGGCCATCTTGAATGGGAAATGTGAAAAACCTACAATCTGAGGAGTGAGCATGCAAAATAAATAACTAAATAAATAATAATAATAATAGGATGTAAGAGTTTTACAGTAAGATACTGCACCATAGCACCAAATAAAGGTGAGAATAAGAGGCTGACCTTGACTTTCCTGTGTGCAGGTTGCAGTGGTCCTGATGTTCCTCATTGCCATTATTTTGTATCGAACCATCATCAGTGTCGTCATCTACAAGACAGTTAGAACTAACAGTTTCTTCGGCATATCTGTGAGTCCAATAACTGCGGCGTTCCTTCAGATGTTTTCACAATCTGCACAGAAAGTGCAGGTTCCCGAGTACGCTGCCCTGAGGGACACCTTATGTTCTGATCCTGTCAGTAACTCTGAATGAGCTTTACCTGATTTCTGCTCTCAGGCTGTGACGATAGCCAGCCTCTCAGGGTCAGTGTTGAACCTGCTTGTTATCCTCATGCTGTCCAAGATTTACACCACGCTGGCCGACATCCTCACACGCTGGGGTGAGTCTCTGTTCTCGGATGTAGAGTGTGACAAATGGGTTTTATTGCACTGTTTATTTACTGACAGTTTAAAGAATGCAGCAACAACAGAAAAAGAGCAAAACCAATAATAATAATTTAAAGTTATCAATGCTCAATTAAAATCAATCCTACTGAGCCAAAGTAAAAAAGCTGTGAGTATCGTAGTCATTCCTTTCTTCTTAAACAGGATTTAATGATGAAATTAATTTTTCAAAGTGAGCCGTTATCAGGTGTTCATGTGAGGAAACCTCTCAGTCTTCACCGTCTTCATGCACGACTGTTCCTGTGTGTTTGTTGCCATTCAGAGATGCATCGCACTCAAACCAAATATGAAGACATGTTCATCCTCAAAGTTTTCATATTCCAGTTTGTGAACTTCTACTCAACTCCAGTCTACATCGCCTTCTTCAAAGGCAGGTGAGAGCTGCTCCAGCAAATCGTGACAGGCCTCTAAGCTTCTTCAGTGTAACATTTTTATCAAGTGGTTCTGCTTCTAATCCTAAAGTTGTTTGATTTTCTCCAGACTTGGCCTGTGTTTGTCCTAACGATCTTGTTTGTTGGTGTCTCTTCAGGTTCGTTGGTTACCCTGGAATGTACAAAACTCTGTTTGGAATTCGCAATGAAGATGTGAGTTTGTCATTGTTAATGTTTGAAAGAAAGACAGATATTTCTTTAATGAGAAAATAATTTTTCAAGAGGCTGCCTGCAAATGTCATGTTAGGGGATGAATCTACCTCAAGAGAAAGTCTTTAAGCATCCTGAGGTTCTTGAGGATAGATGGATCAGAACTTCATTCACTGGTGTCCATCTGATTAGGAGACTTCCTGTGGAGGGCTTCATTTGGAGGCTTTCCAGGCACATCCCACTGGGTTAAGACTCTCGGACTGATCCAGAACTTTCTGAAGGGCCAATGAATGCCCTGACCGTTACAGCATGGGTCAATGCTGTTTTATGGTCCAGCCCGTTCAGAAAAGCATTTCAAGGGTCAGTTGGGCTCTTATTGGGCATGCGGGGTTAAACCCAAATCCATAACGATGCATCATACTAGTGCGATGATGGATGTGATGTTTGATGTCTTTCTGTCCCCCAATCAATAGAAGGTGTTGTGTGACACCAGTAGATCCTCAAAACTGGACCGTACCATTGTCCTTAGGGCCTACAACAGAAACTGGCTCAGGAATATTGCAGCATGGGCCAATGGAAACAGACAAACTAGTGAACCAAACGGACCTGAGTCGTACCGCTCAGTGGATATCCTCCGACTGAATGTTGCTGGAGTAAAGCTGCATTCACACTGCAGCACGAAGTGACCCAATATGAGAGCTGATGCGTATGCAGTCTTTTCAAATGTGACCTGAATCCTAAAGGCCAGGTCCATGATACTCCATAAATATCATTACTCTGTGTCCTGATACTCGCAAGCTGGAAGAAAAACAACAACCATGGTGGACAATAATGAGGATTAAGTTGTTAATGTGGCTCCGTTGGACAACAGCTTCAAAATACGTAAGATAAGCTCCGCAGTTAGCATCCGAGGTCAGGATGCGCAGATTCTGACCACTACTTTTTTATGGCGGTTGGCAAAACTTTCTCTATGTCTGATGTTATTGCGCCCTCTACTGTGCATGTGAGACACTTTCAGGTCTGCAGTGTGAATGTAGCCTAAGTGATGTCTGGGTTTGCCTCCTGGACATTTCAAATGATGTGGCATCATAACTCATATGGACAAAAAGCTCCAACAGTTGGATTTTTTCCAGAGGCAGTCAGCGTAAATGAAGAAGATGATGTTCTTGTCTCCGGGTTTTGTGTTCCAGTGTGGAGTCGGCGGGTGTCTTATTGACCTGGCTCAGGAGCTGCTGATCATCATGGTGGGAAAACAGATCATCAACAACATCGAGGAGTTCGTCTCCCCGTAAATGACACACACAGCCACACAAACAACACACCATCAATAGAAATGTCTTAAGTCAGAGGAATTTAAACAAGCATTCCACATCCTTGTAGATCCCAAAAAATATAAATCCAGATTTAGTTTAGTTAGCAGCGCCACAGAGGAGCTAAGCTAAACCCGTGGTATCTTAAACAGCTTGTAAGTGAGAAGTGAGGATAAAATTAAAACCAGTTTAAAAATAGTAGAGTAATTCCAGACAAATCCAGCTTGAGGTATTGTCTGGATGTGGTGATATCTTTTATCTTCCTCTGGCAGGCGGCTGAAGCCCAAATGCCTAACTAGGTATCATACCAGTGTGATGACAAATGTGACACATTAATACTTCTCTTGATTGTTGCAAGCAGTGACATTTTTCTTTCTCCCAGTCAATGGACTTTGTTGTGTCACCCTAACTGTACCATCGTCCTCTGGACCTTCAACTGAAGGGGGCCCAGGAATGGTGCAGTACGGGTCCTTTGAGTGTTTGATCAACACTTCTCCAGCTTGTTGAGCCAATTTAACATAGAAACAGACAAAATAGCATAGCAAACTACACTGACCCATGCAATACCACTCATTGGAAACGAGG